>NW_026732241.1:0-204763 GCF_028476545.2 Physella acuta
GGTAACATGTGTGAGAGAAATATGGTAACCCACGGGTCTAGTTGGTAACATGGGTGAGAGAAATGTGGTAACCCACGGGTCTAGCTGGTAACATGTGTGAGAGAAATATGGTAACCCACGGGTCTAGCTGGTAACATGGGTGAGAGAAATATGGTAACCCACGGGTCTAGTTGGTAACATGGGTGAGAGAAATATGGTAACCCACGGGTCTAGTTGGTAACATGGGTGAGAGAAATGTGGTACCCCACGGGTCTAGCTGGTAACATGGGTGAGAGAAATGTGGTAACCCACGGGTCTAGCTGGTAACATGGGTGAGAGAAATGTGGTAACCCAGGGGCTAAAGCTGGTAACATGGGTGAGAGAAATGTGGTAACCCACGGGTCTAGCTGGTAACATGGGTGAGAGATATGCTCGATTCATATTCCTGGTCCAACCGTTCAGTCTGCCTGGCTAATGAGTAATAAGGTAATGGGAGAGAGAGAGAATAAGGGGGGGGGGGGAGGGAGAAAAAAAGAGAAAAAGAGAGAAAATGGAGGATGAAATCACCCATTACACTCCTTTTATAAAGATAGTAATTATATTTGTATCTAAATTAAGAACGAAGAAGGTAATACAGATATTTAAACAACTCTTAGTTTAATTAAAATATTATTTGAATCTGCTTTTGATGCATTAACTGCGTCCCAATTGTTTTTATTTAGTTAATTTGTAATGGCAGAGAAAAGATGTCTGCAATCATGCAAGGACAACTTCTGTCAAGTACGTTAAACAATAATGTACAAGTTACCTCCCCTGCCAACGTTATTGTAATATTTGTCTCCTGTCCTTTTCACCCCAGCGCTCATCAAACTTGCAACAGGAACGGCAGGTTGTAGGACAAACACATTTTGGGTTAGGCTCGGCTGTGGCTTTAAATATAGATCGATACCCCTGACATTTGTATTCGATTAAATATTCAGTAATCGATGCGGCTCGGTGTTGCACGCACGTAAAGGAGGTGCCAAAGGCCAGTGGGATAGCACATAAGGGATATCTGGGATAAAACATTAGGGATATCTGGAGTAAAACATTAGGGATATCTGGGATAAAATATTAGGGATATCTGGAGTAAAACATTAGGGATATCTGGGATAAAATATTAGGGAAATCTGGGATAAAACATTAGGGATATCTGGGATAAAACATTAGGGATATCAGGGATGAAAAGTTAGGGATATCTTGATGGGATAAAAGATTAGATATATCTGGGATAAAACATTAGGGATATCTGGGAAAAAACATTAGGGATATCTGGGATAAAACATTAGGGATATCTTGATGGGATGAAACTTTCGGGATATCTTGATGGGATAAAACACAAGGGATATCTGGGATAAAACATTAGAGATATCTGGGATAAAACATTAGGGATATCTGGGATAAAGCATTAGAGATATCTGGGATAAAACATTAGGGATATCTGGGATAAAACATTAGGGATATCAGGGATGAAAAGTTAGGGATATCTTGATGGGATAAAAGATTAGGGATATCTGGAATAAAACATTAGGGATATCTGGGAAAAACATTAGGGATATCTGGGATAAAACATTAGGGATATCTGGGATAGAGCATTAGGGATATGTGGGATAAAACATTACGGATATCTGGGATAAAACATTAGGGATATCTGGGATAAAACATTAGGGATATCAGGGATGAAAAGTTAGGGATATCTTGATGGGATAAAAGATTAGGGATATCTGGGATAAAACATTAGGGATATCTGGGATAAAACATTAGGGATATCTGGGATAGAGCATTAGGGATATGTGGGATAAAACATTACGGATATCTGGGATAAAACATTAGGGATATCTGGGATAAAACATTAGGGATATCAGGGATGAAAAGTTAGGGATATCTTGATGGGATAAAAGATTAGGGATATCTGGGATAAAACATTAGGGATATCTGGGAAAAAACATTAGGGATATCTGGGATAAAACATTAGGGATATCTGGGATAGAGCATTAGGGATATGTGGGATAAAACATTACGGATATCTGGGATAAAACATTAGGGATATCTGGGATAAAACATTAGGGATATCTGGGATAAAACATTAGGGATATCTGGGATAGAGCATTAGGGATATCTGGGATAAAACATTAGAGATATCTTGATGGGATAGCACATTAGGGATATCTGGGATAAAACATTAGCGATATCTGGGATAAAACATTAGGGATATCTGGGATAAAACATTAGGGATATCTTGATGGGATAAAACATTAGCGATATCTGGGATAGAGCATTAGGGTTATGTGGGATAAATCCTTAGGGATATCTGGGATAAAACATTAGGGATATCTTGATGGGATAGCACATTAGGGATATCTGGGATAAAACATTAGCGATATCTGGGATGAAACATTAGGGATATCTGGGATAAAACATTATGGATATCTGGGATAGCACATTAGGGATATCGTGATTGGATAGCACATTTGGGATATCTGGGATAAAACATTATGGATAACTTGATGTGATAAAACATTAGGGATATATTGATGGGATAAAACATTAGGGATATATTGATGTGATAAAACATTAGGGATATATTGATGGGATAAAACATAAGGGATATATTGATGGGATAAAACATTAGGGATATCTTGATGGGATAAAACATTAGGGATATCTGAGATAAAACATTAGGGATATCTGGGATAAAACATTAGGGATATCTTGATGGGATAAAACATTAGGGATATCTGAGATAAAACATTAGGGATATCTGAGATAAAACATTAGGGATATCTGGGATAAAACATTATGGATAACTTGATGTGATAAAACATTAGGGATATATTGATGGGATAAAACATTAGGGATATATTGATGTGATAAAACATTAGGGATATATTGATGGGATAAAACATAAGGGATATATTGATGGGATAAAACATTAGGGATATCTTGATGGGATAAAACATTAGGGATATCTGAGATAAAACATTAGGGATATCTGGGATAAAACATTAGGGATATCTTGATGGGATAAAACATTAGGGATATCTGAGATAAAACATTAGGGATATCTGAGATAAAACATTAGGGATATCTGGGATAAAACATTAGGGATATCTGAGATAAAACATTAGGGATATCTGGGATAAAACATTAGGGATATCTTAATGGGATAGCACATTAGGGATATCTGGGATAAAACATTAGGGATATCTGAGATAAAACATTAGGGATATCTGGGATAAAACAATAGGGATATCATGATGGGATGAAACATTAGGGATATCTGGGATAAAACATTAGGGATATCTGGGATAAAACATTAGGGATATCTTGATGGGAGGAAACATTAGGGATATCTGGGATAAAACATTAGGGATATCTGGGATAAAACATTAGGGATATCTGGGATAAAACATTAGGGATATCTGGGATAAAACATTAGGGATATCTTGATGGGATGAAACATTAGGGATATCTTGATGGGATAAAACATTAGGGATATCTTGATGTGATAAAACATTAGGGATATCTGGGATAAAACATTAGGGATATCTTGATGGGATGAAACATTAGGGATATCTTGATGTGATAAAACATTAGGGATATCTGGGATAAAACATTAGGGATATCTTGATGGGATAAAACATTAGGGATATCTTGATGTGATAAAACATTATGGATATCTGGGATAAATCATTAGGGATATCTGGGATAGCACATTAGGGATATTATGATGGGATAAAACATTAGGGATATCTGGGATAAAACATTAGGGATATCTGGGATAGCACATTAGGGATATCATGATGAGATAAAACATTAGGGATATCTGGGATAAAACATTTGGGATATCTGGGATAGCACATTAGGGATATCTTGATGGGATAAAACATTAGGGATATCTGGGATAAAACATTTGGGATATCTGGGATAGCACATTAGGGATATCTTGATGGGATAAAACATTAGGGATATCTGGGATAAAACATTTGGGATATCTGGGATAGCACATTAGGGATATCATGATAGGATAAAAGATTAGGGATATCTGGGATAAAACATTAGGGATATCTGGGATAAAACATTACGGATATCTGGGATAAAACATTAGGGATAACATGATGGGATACAAAATTTGGGATATCTGGGATAAAACATTAGGGATAACTTGATGTGATAAAACATTAGGGATTTATTGACGGGGATGACAAAACTAATAAGCTAGGATAGCACACGAGTCATAACACAAAAGGGCTAGCACACACGCTATAAACGTCATCACATTGGTGAACGCACGGTATGGCAAACAATAAAAACTGATATGTGTAATGTAACAAAAATTACAGACAAATCACATTTTTTGCAAGGGTGTAAAGTTATTGAAACATCACAACTGTTCGACCGAGTAAAAAGTCACAGGAAAACGTCATATTGTTGTGCGCAATAAAGCAATAAAACTGTTTTAGTATGGGAAAGTGAGTGGCTATGAATGTGAGTTTATGGATTTATATGTAACTTTAGGTGTGTGAGCGTCAATGTAGGTATATTAGGGTATAAGTACATGCATGTATTCCAGTGTTTTAATAAAATCGTTGATTCAAAATGATAAGCACACATATTTTCGTATTAAAAAATCGCTCATAATTTTAACACAAACTAGCGAAGTTCAGTATGAACAGTAGACCTATTGTTATATTTACCTTAGTTACATCATGCTCACTAGCGGTCACCATAAATCCCACAGTGAGGTGGTGATTGGTAAGGTGAGCTTTATGTAGGCACTAGAAGCTGATGACAGACATACAATATATGTTAGTAACAATAATGTATATAGCACACACATACACATTCTGACACACACACACAAACACATATATATATATATATATATGTATATATATATATATATATATATATATATATATATATATATATATATATATATATATATATATATATATATATATATGTGTATACATATATATGTATACATATGGTGACAGGACAAATGATCTCAGGACAAATGATCTCAGACAAAATATCTCAGACAAAATATCTCATGGACAAATGATCTCAAGACAAATGATCTCAGGACAAATGATCTCAAGGACAAATGATCTCACGGACAAAAGATACCAGGACAAAATATATCAAGACAAATGATACCATGGACAATTGATCTCAGACAAAATATCTCAGACAAAATATCTCACACCTAAATTTTAATAGTGTTTTGGATGATTTTAATTGATCTGAATTTTTTTTGTTGACTGTCTTATGGTTTTCTTTACTATGTTTAATATTGTTTGTAGGCCTATATAATAATTGTAAGCAATGTTTGCCGTATAAATTTGTCATATTGCACTAAACATTTTAAGGTTAGTATTAGGAATATAGATACCAAGTTTAAAGAAATAATTTCGATACACAGCGTAGGCTGGCTTGCCAAACATGAGACAATTCTACCACGTCAGGTGGACGAAACTAGATCAAAGAGGATGGAATAACAAAAAAGACACACCTTCGTATCACGGTGGCCGCGCGCTTTGATGGCAGAGACATGCCTTAAGGGAAAGACATCCGCCCTCCATGGACAATACGACTAGCATATACAGTCCATTGTTATGCGTCGGTCACACCTTAGTGATCAGGTGACAAAAGCTTATTTGAACGACAGCGGTCATCGCGGAGCTAAGTATGTCGTAGTGTGCATCAAACAAAGCAGTATTAATTGTGATTGTTTTGCTATGGTCTCTTTCGTTACCTCGCAGAAAGGTATTAGGACATTAGTTTCTGGTGAATTTATGTTTGCCAAAAGAGATTTGGAAATGTGAAATTAGGACATGTCGAGCAAGAGTTCACACAATAGATGATCACATAGTATTGGAGAGGTGTGATCATAACGATGTAGGCCTACCTACGAGAAAAGAAACTTACATGTTATGTTTGTGTTTATGATGTAATAAAAACAATAGTTGAACGTTACGAACCTTCAGACCCATTCACATTTTTGAAAGATATTTCGCGTGATATGAACATTAATGTTGTATAGCTACCGTTACTTTATTTTTTTTTATACATTATCATTTATTATACCTTTCAGGCTAAAAGAGTAAGTTTGTTTTAATTTTTACTTTTTCTAATCAATAGCTACTAAAATTGTTTAATACACCTTTTGATGGTTTGTTATGTTTCACTAATTCATTTTATTCACAATTATTATACGTAAAAAGTAAACAAAACCATATTAACAGTCAATAAAAAAAGTTCAACTACAATCATCGTAAATACTGTTAAAATTTTGTTGTGAGATATTTTGTCTGAGATATTTTGTCTGAGATCATTTGTCCATGATATCATTTGTCCTGATATATTTTGTCCTGGTATCTTTTGTCCGTGAGATCATTTGTCCTTGAGATCATTTGTCCTGAGATCATTTGTCCTGAGATCATTTGTCCGTGAGATATTTTGTCTGAGATATTTTGTCTGAGATCATTTGTCCTGAGATCATTTGTCATGGAACCATACATATATATATATATATATATATATATATATATATATATATATATATATATATATATATATATATATATATATATATATATATATGTCCGTAAAAGGTTGTGGTTCACAAAAGGAATTTCTACCAATGTTAATGTAACAAGATTTTTGTTGAATTCAGTTATTGCATAAGCGTCGATGGTAATTAGAATCAGATTCTGTTTAGCAGTACGGTCGCTGAATTAAGCGATGTACGATTTATACAGCTCTGTTGACGAAAAAAAACAACAGCACGTGATTTTCTCCATGTGGTCGTCTGCTGCTCACGCCCCTGCTTGTAGAACAACATGGTGACCCTCGCACGTGTCAAACGTGTCCCGAAATATGCAAAGGCGAGCAACAGTGGTTACAAAATTAGCATAATTAACACCGACATTTGCATATTTACTTGTAATTAGATTTTTTTGGATGGAAAAACAACACCATTAGTAGCCTCTAGCAAGAGGGGTAGAGGGGATTTTTTATGTTAGTAGGGGAGGAAGCGTTGTCCACTACAGATGCACTCACACACCCATGCACTCACACACACATATAAAATAAAATAAATAAATACATAAGAGTATATATATATATATATATATATATATATATATATATATATATATATATATATATATATATATATATATATATACAATTATAAAGAAAGAGCAATTTTGGTTTTAAGACGATAAAACTTACTAAATTGAGATGAAATCGTCATTGTGTATATGTGTGTGTATGTGTGTGTGTGCGGGGGGTGGAGGGAAGGGTGGGGGTCTATGGTTAGGTTTTCTATTCTTACATAACACGCCACTGCCTATGGCATATATAATATATACCCCCCCCCCACCTCCGCCCTACACATCCTCTCTTTAAAGTAAACGGCCAGTGTTAACTTCTCGCGTCGATCGGTGTTGTATTGTGAACGATTTTAAAACCCAACAAACATTACAAACTGAGCACTGCTCACAAACGTCAATAAATAACTCGATATCAGCTTAAACTCTTCAGCTGTTGCCTCTAGCGAGCGGCTGGGAGTTCGATCATTTAGTAGTTCAATGCAAGATTTGGGGGTTATTGCGAGTTTATCTGTTTTGAAGTTTACGGCAAGATTAACTCGTTTAGGAGTTTATTGCAAGATTAGCTGTTAAGGATTTTATTACATTATCTGTTGTAATTTGTCTATTTATTTAAATGTATCGGTAAAATCCGAAAACCCTATGTTTTCTATGAAAAAAACAACAGCTGAAGATTGTAACCTTTCGATGTGTACCGAGGGCGCTAACTCTAAATACTAATACCCATAAACAACTACTCCTGCACAGATGATAGCAAGAGTAGAGTACCTTACACATTACTTTACTAAGTTGGTCGTTCATTTACACGTCCGCGTGAATGTAATATGTAAGAGCAAAACATAAAAATGGGTTATTTAATTCAATGTTGAGTTTCATTTTAAAAAATACGTTTTTCTTTTTAATGTGTATCCCTCACCAAACCACACGTATGAATACAATAAGGTTTAAGACCTACGTGAGAGGAACATAACGGAGTCAAAACAGGTGAAATAATTTACGTGGAGACAGTCGTAGGTCTCCAGGTCAGAGTAAATTAGCAATTAAAAGCAGAGATCCTGACACAAATGAGGCTCGTTAGCAGGGGACAGCATTTCGTATGAGAGTTGAAACTCTTTGTTGTTTTAAAAAAAAAACAAAAAAAAAGACAAAAAAAACAAACAGCAACTGCCATGCAGATTGTTTTTTTTTTTTTTTGGAGGCGGGGGGGGGGGGGGGGGGGGGCAAGGTTGTGAAATTATCAAAAAAGAAGAGTAGACTGAAGTGGGAGACAAAAAGCCAAATGGCGCATACAGTATGAAGCATATTACTGAATTGTGTTGGAGGAAATTCCTTTCAATATCACTTTAAACAAGGAAGAAGACGAAGAAAAAACAGCTTGTAATTTTGAAAACCGACGGATTTCAAATTTTTGCAAGACCGAGTGGTTGGACGAGTGAAGGCATATATGTCGAACATATAATTTAAAAAAAATGACAAAGAAAAAAAACAGTAATTTTCAAAATTGTTTACTTTTTTTCCTTTTCTGAAAAAGTTTAGAAAAACATGTTTGTAAAAGAGCAACTAATGTTATTAAGGGTGATAAATTAACTGAACCATAAAATAGGCTGGACTTTCCAGAACCGTAAAAGACAATTGCAAAAAAAAAGCTATGAAACAATACAAAGAGATAAAAACAAAACAATCGAATTGTTGTAGGTAAAAAAAAAATCTAATTAAAGAATAAGGACAAATTATTAGAGATAAAGAAGAACCCGAACAAGTATATTATAAGAGATGAAAAAACCCACTTAATCACACAGATGCTAAAACCTAACTAAGAAATAACCCCTAATTAAGCTCGAGTAAGACTTGATTAGAAACAAACCAGCACACAACAAAAAATACCCAGCATTTATTTATTGAGCTTACCAGCAGTCAGCTAACACACGATGAAACAGCCAACAGGAACACATTCATAATTAAACACCATTAGTATTCACATCGCGTCCAACCTACTTAACATAAAGATCCCCCACTGCATAAATCGCCATCACGTTCAGTCCGCTTTAAATCTTCAGAGAAACGTAACTAGATTAACCTCCGACGCCTTGGTTGAACAATAGGGTTACTTTGTACATCAGCACTAGCAGTTTCAATGTGTCCCTTAGTGTAACAGTACAAAAATGTATAAAGTGGAGGCGTATGATATATCTGTGAAAGTCCAAAAGTCTGACAGGCAAGTTCGTATAACTAGTGTTGCTGATAACGGCACATAACCCTAACTTAAAACAAGCCATAAACTTAATCCTAGTCCTATCTTTATAACTAGTCATAACTTTAACATCAACCATCACTTTAAAACTAGCCATAACCATAATATTTGCGATCACCTTATAACTAACCCTAACCTTAACATTTGCGATCAACTTAAAACTAACCCTATACATAATCCTAGCCATAAACTCAACATTAGACTTAACCTTAATACTAAGCCTAACCTTAACATTAGCCATTACCATAACATTAACTTTAACAATATCCCTAACCCAAACACTAACCCTATCCTTAACACAAACCCTAACATTAACCATAGCCCAAATCTTTACATTATTCTTAATACCAGGTCTAACCTTAATCCTAGCCCTAATCTCATTGTAGAGGAAACTGTCACCACTTCAAATGACTGCTTATTTCTAAGTTTATTATTTTTTTACATGGAATATTTGCATATCTCTCAAGATCTGGTTACATAATTAGGTAGGCAACACTGATTTGTATCGATTAACCGTATCGACACACTCATATTGCTGGTATCGTTCGATAACGATGCTTGAACCTACTCTAAGATTAGGGACATTTAGGCTAGTGTTAAGATTAGGAATACTGTTATGGTTAGAGCTAGTGTTAATACACTAATTACCGTCACCTAATTGTAAAATTACGGCACTAATCAAAGAGTCCCGCACGCTGAGTTAATTAGATAGCAAGACACATCTTTCTAAGACTAATAACACACTAATTAGTTATAAGGAAAACACGTTTGAATGTTGTTTCGTTGTACTTAATCAGGTCATTTATGCTATAAAATTTCTAAATTATGCAAGTTTTTAACACCATAACATTTTCCAAAAAATAATCCAGAAGGGGAATAACCAGTGACATCCCCTTAGGAAACTCTCGCCCGAGACAATGGTACCAATCAAAGGACAGACAAAATATCCAAACAAAGTGTAAAACACAACACAATATAAATTCTACCATTACCAGATGAATTAACTGATTAAAATTATCGCACATCTGCGCATGCGCGTCAATTTGACACACTTCAAACAACTCAGCCAACTCTTCGTTAAATCAAGACACAACACACTTTACTAAGTACTTTTGTTTACACACTTGTAACCTACATGTCGAAGATACAGTTGTTGCGATCTCAACTGGTACTCCATTAAAATAGTAACCAGGCATTGCTTTATTTATGCAAAATATGTCCATTATCAATTAGGCCTCCACCCTTACTCCACCCCATCCCCATTCTCCGCAATTCCGCAAACAACTCTCTATTTCTGCAGAAAATGTGCCTTTCCTTGCTCAACTTAGTAGGGGTGGGGTGGGAGAGCCCACCCCCCCCCCCTCGCCTCTCTCCTCTCCTCACCCCCCCCCCCCCTCCGAAGAACATCTACTGTTCATCCAAACAAAATAGAATTTAAATATGTAAGCTGATATAGTCTCATTTGAAATATAATTTAAAAAGTGTAGGCTAATTTAGTTTCATATCAAATATCTTTGATAATTTAGTATAAGCTGATATAGTCTTACTTGAAATATCTTGAACTAGTAGGCAAGTATAGTTGCATATCAAATATCTTTGATTAGCATAAGCTAACATTGTCTCGCACCACGAAGTATCTTGAACTAGCATAAGCTTATATAGTAGTTTATAGCAGCCTATTTTCAGTATAAACTGCTATAGTCACACACGTGTCGCATACATTCTATATATTTAACAAGCTAGCTTGTTAAATTAAGAAAAGAAAACCAATATCCTAAGCTACACGTTTGCTACACAGGTTTTAATAAGTTCACGGTGACATAAACTTGTGAAATTACACATTTGAATATGTGGCGACAGTAAACTTTCCGTATATTTAAGTTTTGTAAAATCATACATCTCGTATGTCCTCAAATCATACATCGCATATGTCCTGCTCATACAACACAGATGAGGGGGCGTCAACTTTTTTTTTCTATACCTGCGGTGTGTGTGGGTGGGGGAGTGGGGAAGGTGGGAGAAGCAGACGGGGTTTATATATTAATATATAAAAAAAAAGATTTCAAAACCTAAGAAAAAAGAAAGGCACGATTTGAGTGGCACTCTCAAAGTAAAAAAAAAGTTATTTTAACAGTACCGAAACAAACAAAGCGCAATGTATACAAAAATATAATTTCACAAAAAATCTACTTCACCTACCCTATTAGCGACCCGAAACACTATTCATTATTGTTAATAGTCTTTAATAATTATAAGGTTTAGAATTCTAAATAAAACTGGAAAATATTGAAAAAAAAAACACACCTAACATTACCTTCTCATACGATGCTTAGATTAACATAAATAATAAAAAGAAAAAAAAAACTTCATAAGAAACAGCTTCAACACATATTGCTTTACTAATTAAAAACACTCACACGCGTCTAAATGTAAATTAAAAATCTCCTTATATGGCAGTGGTGATACGTAGCTTCAACTCGAGGCTGTGTGTTTAGCGCTAAAGGTCTGTTCGACTCAGTTGAAATGGAACAGATGTTAGGGGTTGTATTGGATTCGGGGGATACCTAAGTGTACAGTATCTGGGAAGGGAAAGCTTGGTGGGGGGGGGGGGGGGTCGGGGGATACCTAAGTGTATAGTGTCTCAGCCAGGCTAGGAAGGGAAAGCTTGGTGGGTGGGGGGGGGGGGGTTGTGACAGCAGATGGTGGACGGAGCGGTGAGGCGTGTGACGAAATGTTGTTGTTAAATGAAAGTCACGCGATCAGATGTTACTTCTATAGCAGGAAGTCATCTTATAAGATGATAGTTACAGAGTTTCTATCAGGCACCTGGTAATATATAGGCTACTTTTAACAATGTTGTCGCCCCCCCTCCCCCCCCCCCCCTGAAATTTTAGTCCGCCCCACCCCGCAGAAAGAAAGTCACGTGATTACATGACATTGCTATAACAGGAAGTCCTGTTATAAGATGGTATTGTTATAGCAAAATGTCACGTGAGTACATGCCATTGCTAAAGTAGGAAGTCACGTGATGTGACGGCTTTGTTATAGAAGGGTACCATGTGACCAATTGTCATTGCCATAGCAACAAGACCTATGGTATGAGCAGAAAGTCACGTGATGTCAGTGTTAGAGCAGACACAGGACGAGAGTGTGATACAAGGGTATCACGTGATCAGATGGTTGTTGTAGAAGTTAGAGCAGTGGTTAGAGGCTAAGTCAGGGCTTACGTAGGCGTTAGAGATACGACTAGGGTTAAGACGTGTGAAAGGGCTTAAGGAAGAGGCATGGTGAGGTTTAGGTTTATGGATAGAACTTGAATTAGAATTAGGAATACAGTTATTTTTACTAGAAGAATAGATTTAATGAGTAAAGTCACAATGACTACTACAATACTCTTCAGTATTTAGATGTGTATTGCTTTTTTTTCCTGTGTTTGGTTTCTCGGTTAGTATGTAGGCATGATCTAAAGTGCTCTTTACAGTAAAACCTAAAGGCCCAACACAGGTAGGTTTAAACCTTACCAAGACCAAGAGGGACTGGGAAAAGTAAAACACCACCTGTAGGTCTGTCAACACTCCCACCCCCACCACCTCCACACTTCTATAGACAGGGGCCTCTTGAAGCCCCTGTCACCTTTCAACAAGAAGCTTCTCGTTACTCCCCCCCCCCTTGCCACACCTGTTAAACACATAACTGTTTTAGCGGTATTTCTTAAACAGGCTTTTAAAGAAGATTTTTCGTCACCCCACCACCCTTCTAAAATGACTATTTGCCTCCGCCTACCACCCTCCTCAAAACAGCAATTTAAAAAAAAGATAACTTTCTAAACTATTTACAGACCTCTGTCAACATTCAGTATATTTATCAACTTAAATTACAATGTAAAAACAAACAAAAAATCTTTTTAAAACACGAAATAACGACTACAATTCAGTTTTTACTATTACTTTTAAAAAATGCAAAAGTCTATAGTCTTACTTTGTGACTCCACCCCCTCCCCTTCACACATTGTCAAAAAGAGTTCGAACCCTCCCCTCTCCAAGGAGTGTAACGTCATCTATTCACGCCCCTTTAACACTGTGATGTGACAACGACAGCAGCTAGTCGTAATTTCTACACCACTGGTATAACTGGTGCTACACCACTGATATAACTGATACATTACTGATATAACTCTGATACACCATTGATATAACTGGTGATACACCACTGATATAACTGATACACCACTGATATAACTCTGATACACCACTGATATAACTCTGATACACCACTGATATAACTGATACAACACTGATATAACTGATGATACACCACTGATATAACTCTGATACACCACTGATATAACTGGTGATACACCATTGATATAACTGGTGATACACCACTGATATAACTGATGATACAACACTGATATAACTCTGATACACCACTGGTATAACTGGTGATACACCACTGATATAACTCTGATAGACCATTGATATAACTCTGATACACCACTGATATAACTGGTGATACACCACTGATATAACTCTGATACACCACTGGTATAACTGGTGATACACCACAGATACAACTCTGATACATCACTGATATAACTGGTGATACACCACTGATATAACTGGTGATACACCACAGATACAACTCTGATACATCACTGATATAACTGGTGATACACCACAGATACAACTCTGATACATCACTGATATAACTGGTGATAAACCACAGATATAACTGGTGATACACCACTGATATAACTGGTGATACATCACTGATATAACTCTGATACACCACTGAAATAACTCTGATACACCACTGATATAACTGGTGATACGCCACTGATTTAACTGGTGATGGACTCACATAGAGTCAAACAGTCACATACCATAAATAACACAATTAAGCTGTTTCAAGTAACATAGTTCATTATTACAACAACTCACCATATTAAGCTCTATTGACGTTTTATGATTCAGTTACAGCTAACTAAGCTAACGAACTAATTCACTACATTTAAAAAAAATGCGGAGTGAAATTTTGTCGTGAACCAATCAATAACCAATTAAGCATAGTGTTACCGCGAGATTGAAACAGTGATTTGCCTTACCCATATGTTAAAATCAATATAGTTTAATACATATAGTGTTGGTTGGTCTAGGGCAGGTAAAATGGCATACATATGGGCAGATACAGAGACATGAGGACCTGATGAAGTGACACAAGGTCTCGTGAAGGGCAGATGTGAGGCCATGCGAAGGCAGATACAAGAGAAATTTGAGGGCAGATACATGAGGCATTTGAGGGCAGATACAAGAGAAATTTGAGGGCAGATACACGAGGCATTCGAGTGCAGATACTAGGGAATTACGAAGGAAGAAATTTGAGGGCAGATGCAAGGGTAATACGAAGGAAGAAATACGAGAATTTTGAGGGCAGATGCAAGAGAAATTTGAGGGCAGATACACGAGGCATTCGAGTGCAGATACTAGGGAAATACGAAGGGAGAAATTTGAGGGCAGATGCAAGGGTAATACGAAGGAAGAAATACGAGAATTTTGAGGGCAGATGCAAGAGAAATTTGAGGGCAGATACACGAGGCATTCGAGTGCAGATACTAGGGAAATACGAAGGGAGAAATTTGAGGGCAGATGCAAGGGTAATACGAAGGAAGAAATACGAGAATTTTGAGGGCAGATGCAAGAGAAATTTGAGGGCAGATACACGAGGCATTCGAGTGCAGATACTAGGGAAATACGAAGGGAGAAATTTGAGGGCAGATGCAAGGGGAATAAGAAAGAAGAAATTTGATGGCAGATGCAAGGGAAATAAGAAAGAAGAAATTTGAGGCTAGATGCAAGGGTGAAAATAAGGAAAAACACAACAGGGCAGTTATTATGTTTACATAGGGGAAGATGGAAGGGCAGATACAGGAAAATGAAAAGGGCATTCAATAGACCAGATGCGTTGCCGGACAAAAGGGCATACAGGGCCTACAAGGCAAAAATAAGAACATGTGTAGCGTTAGATAAAATCAGATACGGGCTTTTACTGAAAATAACACCAGGACATAAACAATTCCAACAGAAATGGCTGAAAAATATGAAACAACTCTCAAACAAACTATCAACACGGTTCAAGTTTGTGAAGAGGGTGATTTGATTGTATCTGCTGTTTTAGTACATTCTTATCAAGAGAGGTGGATCCTTACACAGTAAAAACTCACTTATTTAACCCTACATATCCGGAGATGATTTACACAATAAAAACACCGTTATATAACCCTCCATTTCCGGATACTTCACAATAAAAACATTGTTATTTAACCCTACATATCCGGATATTTACACAATAAAAACACCTTTATTTAACTGTACATTTCCGGATACTTACACAATAAAAACACCGTTATATAACCCTACATTTCCGGATACTTACACAATAAAAACACCGTTATATAACCCTACATTTCCGAATACTTACACAATAAAAACACCGTTATATAACCCTACATTTCCGGATACTTACACAATAAAAACACTGTTATTTAACCCTACATTTCCGGATACTTACACAATAAAAACACCGTTATATAACCCTACATTTCCGGATACTTACACAATAAAAACACCGTTATATAACCCTCCATTTCCGGATACTTCACAATAAAAACATTGTTATTTAACCCTACATATCCGGATATTTACACAATAAAAACACCTTTATTTAACTGTACATTTCCGGATACTTACATAATAAAACACCGTTATTTAACCCTACATTTCCGGAGATTTACACAATAAAAACACCGTTATTTAACCCTACATTTCCGGATACTTACACAATAATACACTGTTATTTAACCCTACATTTCCGGATACTTACACAATAAAACACCGTTATTTAACCCTACATTTCCGGAGATTTACACAATAAAATATTGTTATTTAACCCTACATTTCCGAATACTCACACAGTAAAAACACTGTTATTTAACCCTACATTTCCGGATACTTACACAATAAAACAACGTTATTTAACCCTACATTTCCGGATACTTACACAATAAAACACCGTTATTTAACCCTACATTTCCGGATACTTAAACAATAAAAACACTGTTATTTAACCCTACATTTCCGGATACTCACACAATAAAAACACCGTTATTTAACCCTACATTTCCGGATACTTACACAATAAAAACACTGTTATTTAACCCTACATTTCCGGATACTCACACAATAAAAACACCGTTATTTAACCCTACATTTCCGGATACTCACACAATAAAAACACTGTTATCTAACCCTACACTTTCACTGAACAAAGCAAATTTAATAATACTTACTACGCCACGTCGCTCAGGTATATATTTCAGTGTTTACGTTTTCGACTAGTTCTTATCGCTGTCGCAGAAAAATGAACGTCTGAAATCGATCTCAGACTTACTCCCCTTTTATGTCGGTTCAGCGTGAGTACACACGCGACAAATGCCTGATGTCGCAGCTCACGTGCACGCCGTCGCTGACATCCGTTGGGTTTTTAAAAGATGAGTTGAAGGTCATGGTGAAGTTGGGAGATCAAAGGGTTGGGTGAATGGTGGGGGGGATCAATGAGCACGGGGGGGGGGGGGGGGGGAAGGGTCGATCTGGTGGTTGGAGGGTGAGGGTGGTTTGATTAGGTGGATGGTTTATGTGTTGCTGTGTTGTATGTATGTGTGTGGTGTGTGTGTTGTGGGGGTGGGGTGATTGATTTGGTGGTAGTTAAGTATGTCTGTGGTGTGTATTTTGTGTTGTGTTGTGTTTGTGTGTGGAAAAGTCGATAATTGGTACGGTTGATAGGTTAAGTATGTCTGTGGTCTAGTGTGTGTAATGTGTGTGTGTGCTCTGTGTGTGATGTGTGTGTGTGTGGTGTATTGTGGGGGTGGATTGATTTGTGTGTGTGTGTAGATTCGGTAATTGGTTGATACTTAAGTATGTGGTTTGTGTAGAGTGTGTGGTTTGAGAATGTGAGTGGGAGATAATTCATTAGGTTGATAATTAGAGAGGATTACAATGGGTTGATAAATTAAGAGGGGGCATTAATGAGAGCTTGATAGATTGAGGGGGACCCATAAGGACTTGAGAATAACAAGGTGCAGAGGCGTAGAAAGGGGGGGGGGGGACCGCACCGGGTGACACCATTTAAGGTGGTGACAGCAAGGCAAAAAATAGTAAAATATATAGAGAAAAATTTGAGGGGGGGGGGTGCAAATCGAAAGTTCGAGGAAGGGGGTGCAAATCGAAAATTGAAAGTTTGTCCCTGGGAAGAGTCGCTACGCCTCTGAAGGGGTGACACCATGAAGTGCCGCACCGGTTGACACCCGACCTCGCTACGCCACTGACAAGGTGACAGTATGGAAGGTGAAATAGTCAGTCATTTTGGGTCTGAAGTTTATAGCCCAGTAGTCTTGCTTAAAGTATTGTGGACTGGGACTTCAGTAAACTATGGCTCAAGTATGATGGCTCATTGCGGCCCAGTTTTAAAATCATAAAAGCTCGTGTTACTCTATAAGAAACATTACAGTATCCTCATCCACTGATGATGGGGCTTAGACACAGGACCATATTCAAGAAATTTGAGAACCTTCATTACACATCCATGTCGACATCCTAGTGATAAAATTAATAACGACTACGTGAGCACGTAGGCGACGGTAGATGTACCCAGTGCCTACGGGTAGGGCTGTAAAGATCAATGACCCACACAGCTATAATAATAAAACTTGCAGTAGTTGCTTACTCGCATGAGTGAAAGCTGAAAGAACAAGTACCACGTGATACAGGCGTTATAGAGCAACAACGGGCATTTAAGTTTAATGTTATTGCCTCAAGTCAACTGGAATCAAAGGGAGATCAATGGATGCAGCACATATTTTATTTAACGGTGTAGAAAAAAAGTGAAATGGGCTGGGTAAATGAAAAAAAAAACAACGGGAAAATAATGTGTAAGTGGATTTGGAACTTGATAACAGACATCAGTTGAGAAGAAAGTGTCTATGTGTGTGTGTTTGTTTGTCTTTGTAACAACACGTATTTCTGTTGGTATTTCAAATACGGTCGTTATTGTGGGTTCGTTCATCCAAGAATACGATCAACAGGGCTTTGTAACTTTAAACTTTATTTACACAGATCCATAAGAAATAATAACGATATTCCACTGTAGAAAAATGACTATTACATTATAGTCTAGAAACAAACTGACGTGGTGACATCTTACATCTTACTACACAGACACAGGCAAGCACCCTTCGTTCACCTTGCGCTCCATCTTTTATACACCACTATCTCTCCCCTTACGTCAATGAGCATGGAAAAATACATGACGAGTTGCTCACACAGTCCTTCCGTTGGCCAGGTACTCTACATTCATACAACTTCATGTAAAACACAATATAATAAACATACCCAATAATACAGTCTGTGACAGTCTTATTAGAACTATCTGTGATGTCGCAAGTTTAAGTTATAGAGGTCAGGTAGAAGCTAGCAGAAACAGAGCATAGCGTAGTCAGGTAGACCAATAGAATAACAGGAGATGGCCGGTCACGTGAGACGGTCAGATGACCACTGAAGCGTGGGTCAGCAGTTAGAGATAGGTAGCGGTAAAGGAAAGTTGTAGAGAGTTAGAGGTAGATGGTGTTAGGGATGATTATGGGAGCGTAAGGTAAATTGCCAAAAATGTGTCTTTAAACCTGACCCTCCCCATGTAGTCTCAAACTGCTGACGTCTAGACTACCCATACATTCTGTAAATAAAATAAATAGCAGCCTGCTAAACGACAAATGACAATACTCACTAATAAATAAGCTGTCTTTATATGATTGAGTTATCACGTGTATTAATCAACAGCCAAAAATTAAGCTCCTTTCGAATATTAGGTTCAAAGCTCTTTACACAAGTTATCTCCTGTAGTACACTAAGCTCCTACATTACATGTAAATCGAGTCACTAAATAGTTGGATATAAGTCAGGGACAATTTTAAGCTCAGGTACGTACAGGTACACATACATTTAATGTTCTATCATCAGTAATCTTAGAGAAAGGAAAACACTCTCTGTGTATTATCCTCAGTAATCTTACTAAAAAGACAAACACATATCGGCATATTGTCTTCAGTAATCTGAAAAAAAAAGCATACACATATCGGCATTTTGTCTGTCTTCGATTATCCAACTAATCCCACTGAAAGGCACATATAATATCGAGGAATTATCCACACCAATCCCACGTTTAAATGAGGCGAAAAAAATACCATGAGGCTGGGGACGAAACCTTTTCCGTGTTGTTTTTCAGGTCGGACTTCCGGACTAGCGAACAAGGCCGAGTGGTGTAATTATAACCGAGATATCATCGGCGGCGCTAGGATCAGTGGCGGCTAATTTTTCATTTGTTAAATCATAAAAATCTATAAATATTTTAGTCGATATTTTTAACATGGTCAAAAACCTTAACCTTAAGCAGAATTTTGAAATTTGGGTTCGTTTGTTTTCAAGCGCTAGTGTTTTGATTTTTTAATACAAAAACAAAAGCGAAGTACGAGTGTCAGCAAAGCCTAAATAATGCGCACAAAAAGTGTGAAACAGGAAATTGCGCACACAGAAAATGCTCGCATAGAAATGTGCGCACAGTGAAAAATGCGGAAATTGAAAACTGCGCACACAGAATAAAATGCGCAAAGAGAAATTTCATAACTGATACTAACTTATATCAGTACAGATACTAATTTATATCACCACCGATATTAACGTATATCATCACTGATACTAAATTATATCATCACCGATACTAACTTATATCATCACCGATACTAAATTATATCATCGCCGATACTTACTTATATCATCACCGATATTAACTTATACTTAATTAACCTAGCGCACAGCCGTGCGGGAATATTACCAATCATCGACGGGAAGTAAACCCCCCCCCCCTCCCACCTATACATACTCCGTGATTAAAACTCCACAAGTGACGTAAAAAGCCGCTTGGTGTCACGTGGGCTGTACTTCCGGTCGGTGTTTTCCCCCAGCAGAAGTCGGGTATCTCATTTCACCAGCACGGCAATCACATGGTTTTATTGCCCGATTGGACATGGTTTTCGTGACGTCAAACACCGGAAACGGCCGTGCCGACATATTGGTCCCAGTTTCATTCTTCACACAGACGGATTCGTGGTGTTAGGCCATATAAATATATAAACAGATTTATTTTTTATAAGAAAAACACACAAAAATAACATATTTCATGAATAATTGTCGGTTTCTCTAACAATACTTCAGTTTATGTAGTAAAAACAATTGTGCAGTCTATTATCACGTATACAGTTACATTAATCAGAACACCATTTACATAAAGATATTTTCTAAAAAGAAAAAAAAAAACGCTTTTCCAGATCTTATCCCTTATTAATTATGACTTCAACGGTGTGGTCGAATAAAACAGCTTACAGCTGCTAATTTGAAAGTCTCGAGTTCAGATCCCGGACTTGAGTAGGTAGTATGGCTCTGAGTCCACCCAGCTCTGATGGGTACCTGACTCTTGTTAGGGGAACAAAGGCGGCTGGGCATAGTGATGACCACATTATCAGTTTATATGCCCAGGTCACTGAAACATGAATTCTATTTCTAGATTAATGAAACTTTGAAGAACGACAACATAAATTAAGATAACGACGAATGACGGACACAGAAAAATATAATTACAAGTCTACTTCTTCAGAAGTCAATGTCATACTTGAGATTAAAAAGATCTATTTTATTTCAGTATAATCAAACTAGTTTGATGCTATCACCCTAATAAAATGTATTAATACATTTTTCTGACTAGGATATAGCCGCCTGAGGCGAATGTGAAACTCGTTCACAAATGTTGTTGTTATAAGGAAAAATAAAAATAAATATATGGCTCCCTAGTCTAGTAGTCCATTGGAGGATTGTACATTGGAAATCCAAGCACAAAGCCTGTGCCCTAAGTTGTGAAGAGCCAGATGCTGCCCATGTATTAGTCTACCTCTCTCCACACAGCTGATTGACCCAAGGGACAGGACGTTACCTGTACAGCTTGGAATCAGCAGTGTCGCAGGAGCTGCCGAAAGGAAACCAGAATTGGTATGCGTAAGGGGCGCCACTCTTGTTTGATTTTGGAGATTTCTCTCCTAGATGGGTTGCTGATCTAACTTTAAACACACCATGCTGTCACATAAACATGTAGTTGATGTATAGACCAGATATCGGGATGAACGCATAATTTCAAGCAAGTTGATATATATATATATATATATATATATATATATATATATATATATATATATATATATATATATATATATATATATACATATATATATACATATATATATATATATACATATATATATATATATACATATATATATATACATATATATATACATATATATATATATATACATATATATATACATATATATATACATATATATTATTATATATACATATATATATATATATATATATATATATATATATATATATACATATATATATATACATATATATACATATATATATATATATATATATATATATATATATACATATATATATATATATATATATATATATATAGATATATATATATACATACATATATATATATATATATATATATATATATATATATATATATATATATATATATATATATATATATATATATATATATATATATATATAGCCTGCCTAGCCCCACATCTCCATCTCTAGCAGACAGATAATCAACATCATCAGATTTAGCAACATGATGAACTTTCTCTGGCTGACCGTTTGAAAAACCCCAATCAGTATCTTCAATGTAACAAAATCATCCCTGCTATCGCTCAACCTTTCTGCTAGACATATCTTGAAGGTAGTGAGTCGTGAAACGATCAGACTTCCGGCTTCGTTTAGCTTGAACTCGGGAGGGAGGGAGGGGGGTCTGGATAATTGCGGGAATTACCGTTTGTAAAAAGGTCGTAAATAAAATCAATGATGTTATTTACAATGTAGTAAAGAAGTTGGAAACGTTATCTTAACTGTGCTGATAAGTTTATTGATTCTATGTTGCTAATGGGCTAATCTTTTCCGGGTAAAGATTTTTATCTAAAAAAAACCAATACGATTTCAACACTGCCCTGTCTTTAACTTCAATATTTTGAATAATATACTTCCGTACAGAGTTTTATCCAGGCATCTCTTCAAGGGGGGGGGGGGGGGTCTACAAAAACATATGTTATGTCAAAGAAGTGACGTCATGTCTCATCACGGGGAATATTTAAGGAAGTGACGTCATATCTCCTCTCATACAAAATACAAAGACGAACAAGGAAAGACATTTTGGTAATGATTTGTTTTTGTTAACATTGGCTCTATAGTGTGGGATGGTGTGGTCTAGAGTTGGACCGCAAGACTCGGGCTGGAGCCCCGGTACAGTTAGATGTCCACTCAGCTCTAAAGAGTACCTGTCTTGATTGGGTGGATAGCAACAGCTACTTAGAAATGGTGAAGTACAGATGAACATGTCAGTACTAAAAGTATAGCTTAGTATGTCAATATTGTAATCATACCTTAGCTTATTAATATTGTAAGTGTATCCCAAATTTTCAGTATTGTAAGTAGCTCGGTTAGACAATATTGGAAATATAGCTTAGCTAGATAATTTTGCAAGTATAGCTCAGATAGACAATATTGGAAATATAGCTTAGCTAGATAATTTTGCAAGTATAGCTCGGCATGTCAATATTGGAAATATATCTTAGCTAAATAATGTTGCAAATATAGCTCAGCAATCTATTGTACACAGTTACATCAATCAACCATACTCTCTACGCTACTAAAATACTTTTTGTATCCATCACTAACCCATGCACGCAATCCTGTATTACACATCGGCTATATCTATACCAGCGCCATTAACGATACTGTCATCCCCAGTAGGTCTACTCAAATCATCGACAATACCGCTACTATCACCAATATCAATAATATCATGAAACCAATATCATGAAACCAATATCATGAAACCAATATCATCACCAATATCAATAATATCACCAATATCAATGATATCACAAATACCAATTTCATCAACAACATCAGTATCATCAACAATACCAATATAATCTACAATATCAATATCATTAACAATATCAATATCATCGCCAATACAAATATCATCACCAATACAAATATCACAAACAACACCAATATCATCATCAATACAAATATTACAGACAACACCAATATCATCATCAATACAAATATTACAAACAACACCAATATCATCATCAATACAAATATCACAAACAACACCAATATCATCATCAATACAAATATCACAAACAACACCAATATCATCATCAATACAAATATTACAGACAACACCAATATCATCACCAATATCAATACAATCACGAATACCAATATCATCACCAATATCAATAATATCAACAATACCGATAACTTCACCAACACCAATATCACCGCCAAAACTGATATCATTACAAAACGTATCTTAAGTAAGCTTAGGACTAAGACTAGAGTTAGGGCTATGTTTGATATGGAATAACGGTTATCAGCTATACTCAATAAAATAATGTTTTTATACAGATCTTTTAAGAACGTCTGCGTACATGCTGAACAGTGGGGTGGGGGAGTGGGTGGGGTGGGTGAGTGGCGTGGAGTGGAGTGGGGTGGGTTGGTGAGTGGAGGGGAGTGGAGGGAGACCTGTAGTGCGTGTTAAATATTTTTAAATCATAAAATAAAACTCTAACTAGACAATGCAACTCGCATTAAGGTTGAGATTTAACGGATAAACGGATGGATTACATTAAGTTAGTTTTTAAATTAGATATCGATTTTTGGTCAATACATGTTGCGTTAATGCCCTGGGTTACATGAATCAAAATATTTGGAAAATTGTGAGGTAAGGACAGTGGCGTCGCTAGGTCGGGTGTCAACCGGTGCGGCTCGCACCACCACCCCGCTCCTCCTGTTACGCCACTGGGTAAGAGTAGAAGCTTAGGTTACGGCCATGTTTAGAGTTAACTTAGAGATGTACATTAAATAAACAACTTCCATACGATATAGTATTTGCTGTGTAGTAACCGGTCTTTTGAATAATTTAAAGCAAGTACAAATCAGTCAAGAAGTTCGATGATTTATTGATTTTTAGATCGATGATTATTCTACTTATTGATTATTACATTGACCTCATGTTGACATAACCGTTATTTTGTTTGCTTGAAACAGTTGATATGTTGTTACTAGGGTCGCTTTGTTTGATAAAGGAAATCGTACGTAACACAATCACCATTGTGAGGGAACCTTCATTGAATTCATTGACCCACTGCACTCGTGGCGGCAGCGAGATAATGGTAAATTACAAGTGGGAGAGATTATTTACAGGTCTACATACTGTAGAGTCATGAGGAGGGCCCTGGGGTGGGGGTTGGGAGGGGGTAGGGGTTGGAATGAGGGGAGGGGGGAGACCGCAACGGGTGATACCATCTGGGTGGGTGACACCAAAACAAAATAAAAGTATATCCAATTTTAATGAGAGAGTCATTTTACATTTAATATAATAATTTGTTTAAAAATTAAAACACACCATTAGTCACATGGTGACACCATCCGACACAACACCTTTACACATTGGGGAACACCAGCTGACACAACACCTTTAGTCACAGGATGACTCCGTCTGACAAAATACCATTGGGGACATCATCTGACAAAACACCTTTAATTACATGGTATATGATAGTGGTTGACGGAAAGGTTGACTCTCCGGGTTATTGCACCGGCTGTCAAGTCCAACCCCCCCCCCCCCGAAAGTTTCAAGTGCCCGCCCCCCCCCCCCCCCCCCCCCCCCCCGAAAGTTTCAAGTGCCCCCTCTTCCGGAAGAACATGTCTTACGGTAACACTGAGCGCTACTCATGTTACATAATGATGATAAATAAAACCTTGATATACAAGATCCTACACAACATAACTCAGCTACCATTCGCTAGTGCAAACTCAGGCACAGCACACATTAAAATCAACATTTCTTACAACAACTACTTTACCAATACATCCTGGTAGTAGGTTTTAGAAGGCAAAGCAAAATTAATTAAAATTTTATGAGACAGGTTTCTTTCTTTTTCAACGATCTCTATTCAAAGGGAAGATCTTTAAACAATTAGACTTTGACTAAGTTCAGTGAGTTCAGCGCGGATGAATCAGTTTCAATGAAACTACTTCCGGAGATTCAGCTAATGTGCTGCGCAGCTACACATTGACAACACAACACACTATCACAACACAGCACCATGACATTGTCACATTATGTTTCTTTTTTTTTTCTAGGAATCTGAACGTCTTAAAAAATTTAAGTATTTTCAAATTTATCGAGACATTTTGAAATGATCATATCATCTACTAGGTTGATCTTTAATTAAAGAAAAATCACAAAAATAAAACATAAAAACTAAAAATTAAATTTAAATTTAAAAAAAAAAAAAAAAAATTTAAAAAACAACAACAAAAAACAACAACATAAAAAACAACAGCCAAACGAACAAAAACAACTCGTAACAAAAACAAGTAAAGGCCTACTTATATACAAATACAATATTTACATCTTTACATCAACTCTAGATTTAAATATTTCCACGTTGTCCATGGCATTTGACAGTAAAAATACATCTTATCTTTCATCACCGCTTCCTCCCCCCCTTCTCGCTAGGTAGTAAAGAAATGAGTTCATCGGGTACACTAGTGTAGTACTAATCTGGAATGTGTACTGTTACTGTGTACTGTTACTGTGTACTTTAAAGCCGCGAGCGGGACATGCCACTATTCACTGTCATGTCATGTCATGTCATGTCAGAAATACATCAGCCACAATACACTGTCTATTTACAACATCACCAGGAGAACAACGACGGGAGATCCTTTGGAAACAGGTCATTGCTGGAGCAACATCAAAACATCGTGCTGACGAAATCCACATTATCATAGCAACGTCGTCATGACACTATCGCCGTGAAAACATTGTCATGGCAACATCAACATCGTCACTACAACATCACCATGACAATATCAACAGCACCATGTTAACATCGCCATGACAACATTGCCATAACAACATCAACATCGCCATGACAACATTGCCATGACAACATCAACAGCACCATGAAAACATCGCCATGACATCAACATCGCTATGACAACATCGTCACGACAACATCGCCATGACAACATCGCCATGACAACGTCGCCATGACAACAGCAACATCGCCATGAGAACAAAACAGCACCATGACAACATCACCGTGATAACATCAACATGACAAAACTAACACCACCTTGACAAATAACAATAACACATCACAATAACACTGTTGCCATAACATCACATCAATAAAAACACATCTAGAACAATATAGCGTGACGATTACAGATAAATCGTTATTGGTTCAAGGACATCGCCATGACAACAGAAATGTTTACGGCAAGCTACTATAAATTTGAATGAAACAACTTTAAAAACTTTTTTTTATGGTAATGCAAAATTAAGTAGTAATTTTAAATTAATAAAATGTGTCAAAGTAGAAATGATAAACGACCACACCTAAAAATTACCGAACTCTGCTAGTGATAGTTTTTATTTTAAACTTCCACACCACAACAAAACAGTGCCCAACTCATTGTGATATTTTTAGCCGTAAAATAACATGGAATTTTTAAAAAAGTTTACAACTTAGTTTTAAATTATAATTTATTTTAATTTTTACAAATATGATAAAATGCAATATTTAGATTTCAAGCTAAAAAACAAATGCTAATAACAAAAACACTGTAGATAAAAACGGTTGTTTATCAAAGTTATTCAAACAATGAACACTCCAAAGAATCAATTTGCACGAACTTATTTATACTGCTCACCACTAGAAAACACCTACCTTATCATCACATACGACCTTGAAACAGAAGAACCCTAACAAATTGGATTGTGCTAACACTTCTATTTCCGTCCCAGGTTGCTTCACACAGTGAGAGAGCGAGGGAGAAAAAAAATGAAAGAAATTCCTCCCAGCTCCGTACAACCTTTGAAAGTAGGACAACCTGTCCCTACTTGACGCAGGTAAATTGTATTCCAGTTTGACCTAGATGAAAGTCTTGCCGAAGATTCACTAACTGACGGACGGACCGGCGTACAGGTAGTCTTGATGGTAAAAGCAAAACTGCTACTTCCTGGGCGGATGTAAGGGGAGTCATGGGGTGGTCACAAGACGACCCTCATCACCCACGAGAATTATAGTGGCCTAAATTGGTGCCTAATATCTAAAATAAAAAAAACATAAGTAGTCCTTGTGGTTTTTTGATAATAGGCTTAAAAAGTCTATGTAATCATTCTAAATTTAAAAGAAAATCTTTTCAAAATATGACAAGCGATAAAATTATAGTTAAATTAAAAAAAAATTAAAGCTGTTTGAAAACCATTGATTACACTAATTTTAATAATTTTGTATTGAATATAAGCCGTTGAAAAGCCGTTTTGACTTATTTTATAAATTCAATTATTTTTTAATACCGCCCTCAACCCCTCCTTTAAGTCAACCGGAATGGCCAGGGAGAGTAAAACAATGAAAGCCACAATAATTGTTTTCCATGATAAAATACAAAATAGACGTCAATTGGGAATAGCCTTGTAGTATATTTATATTAATAATATAACATCCCCTATCACAACAACACCCTGCCTCTACTAATCCAAATTGAAAATAAAAGTGTTTGCTAAATTACTATTCTATTACTAGTAAATATTTCTAGCCTTAGTAAAATATTCAATTTCGGTTGCAAAATATGCTTTATCGCAAAAAACCATTTTGAACCAGCTTTTCAAGTCTATTTTGACCCAATTTTAAACGGAATCGATTCCTCATATCAAACTCATGGGCGCTTTTCGTAGTTTTTTTACACTATATTTTTTACTCATTTTTCTTATCAAACAAGAAGTTTTTCCTGATAACTCTGATCAAACTCGAGTTGTTTTTTTAAAGCAATTTCTCGTGTCAAACTTATCGAACTAAAAACATTCTAAGGAATCGATATCATATGTAACTAGAGTGGTTAATGGACGATTCCACACCTACTCGAAACTTTCGATGGAATCGATTCCTCACACTAAACTCTAGATTTTGAAGTTCAGATTAGTGCTAAGGGACGCGGGTAAATTTTATCTTACACATTGAAACTATCCAGCTAAAACTAAACTTTATATCATTGCTGAGACGTTGTCTTCGACTGCTCATGTCATAATAATTAACAAATACCCACTTTTGCATTGTCATATGTTTTCATCCCTAAAAGGTTTTATTTCTGAAAAGTTCAATCTTTAAACGGCTTGTTCCCAGGCGATTCAACCTCTAAACGGTTCGATTCCAATTCAATTCGACCCCTCAAAGTTTCGACCCGCAATTGATTCTTAAAAAAATGTCCTTGGTCGAACAGTCCGTCGACAAAACCGTCGAATTGTGGACTTTAGTGCTCAAGATTCTTGCGCACTGTAATTGAACTGAAAGAGTTGAACTGTCCTACTGTAAAACTTCAGATACAGTATCTGATAGATGTTGCTGATAGACTCAAGATCCATGTGACACGTTTGTCACTCGCTCACGTACTTCAAATAATTGCTGCAACCATGGACAATAGCTATTGATGCCAAAGATGCTTATGTTCGATACGTCGATGCAGAGATATATATAAAAAAATAGAGTTGCATAGCAGAATCCAATGCTGAAAACCAACAACCAAATTCAACCAATTGTATGGGCATTTTGATGTAAGGCGGACAACCATCAAACTTAGATGCAGGCCTTTAAGCAAACATCATTGAGTTCACTAGAGGCACAGCGTGTTTCACAAATAAGATCTTGTTTCAGATATTTACATTGTGTCCAAGTTTTTAAATATATCAATTTAGTATATAAAAAAAGGTCATTTAGACAGAAAAACAACATTGTGTACAAAACTTGTGACAGATATCTTGGTAAAAAAGTCAATTTAGAATCTGTATTACAGGCTAAACAACATCGTGTATACAAGTTTTAAAAAGTATAAACTTAGTCAATAAAAAGACTATTTGGAACCTGTATGACATACTGAACAATATCTTGTTAAAAAACTTGTCAAACAATACATTTACTGAATGATATACGTTTGAGTGGGCCAATAAACAAAACCAATGGCTTTATGGAGAGTGAGATGTCATTGAATTTTCAATACAGAGTATGCATGTTATACCATGTAATCGTGAGAAATGATAAGGGTAAGCTTTATTTCGTACATGAGCAGACTTTTGGGGATTTTATACACAGATCATACACACGATGAGGTTCTCGAAAGTGGCATAAATGTGATCGGTTATTTGGAGAACTGCTTAACATTGTCAAGGCAAAAACAAAAATATATCTCACAAGTTAAGCGTGAAGAGATATTAAGATCTGTCGTAGACAATACCACAAGGTACTATACTATGGGGCAGAGGCGTAGCGATGGGGGGGGGGGGGGGGGGGGCGGGGGTTGCGGACCGCACCGGGTGACACCATTTAGGGGGGGGGTAACACCAAGGCAAAAATAGCAAAATATATAGAGAAAAACTTGAGGGGGGGAGAGCAAATCGAAAACTTGAGGGGGGGGGGGGGGTGCAAATTTAAAGTTTGAGGGAGGGTGGGGTGCAAATCGAAAATTTGAAAGTTTGTCCACGGGAAGGGTCGCCTCTGAGGGGTAACACCATTAAGTGCCGCACCGGGTGACACCCGACCTCGCTACGCCACTGCTATGGGGAGGGGGTGAAAGTACTATGCTATGGGGAGGGGGGTGAAGGTACTATGCTATGGGAGGGGGTGAAGGTACTGTGCTATGGGGACTGAGGACGGTAAAGGGGGAGGGGGTAAAGGGGGAAAAAAGGAGAAGATGGCTCGGATAAAATCAGGGATTGGGTTGTCCCTAAAAAACTGACTGAGTGCAACAGAGGACAAAAACGGTTAACACCGTGTTACGAAAGAAGCAACTGTGCCACAACGTTCCTGTCCCCCCCCCCCCCCCCCCCCACACACACAACAGGGTTGTGAGAAGGTATTAGATTCATGCAAAATTTTATTTCTAGCCGCAGTTTCAAATGAAATAGTAAAAACAGCATTTTTCGATTGACGCATAAGATTTAATACATTTTGTGAATATATACAATCACATCCGACACATTAGCATTAATTTTTAAAATGTCTCTGTAGGCCTATATGTATTATTTAAGCATTCAGTAATCAAAATAATAATGTATTACATTACTTTCTTAATTAGTCTAGGGTCTTGACGTAGTGCGCTATAAAATAAAAGTTTTCTGTTTTTATTTCTATTACTTCCCATTTATAAATTTGATGAAGCAAAGGGAAATAAGTTCAACATTATTCACAAAAAAGTTAGTTAAAAATAAACAAAAAGCAATTTAATGGTAAAGAAAGGTAAACGAAAAAATGATTTGTATACTTTTAAACATAAAATCAAAGTCTTTTGTTTACTCTTATCATTTGTTTATATTTCATTCTTATTGTAATTATTATAAGAATCTAGTTCAATGACGAAGCTACTAGTGCAATTACATTTGGAATGTATTTAGAAATCAGGCTAGTAATTTATTACTTCACTCGCACAATCCGAAACAATCCTAGAAAAATTACTTTAATCCCTAAGTCATATCAGCGCCACCTATACGCACATACGTCACACCCCATCAACCTATCCCACCGAAGAAAAAGACGTTTCGTATTAAGTATAAGTAAATTTTTTCTTTAAAATTTTTTTAAATTTGCAAACTGAAATAAATTTTAACTGCTCGCTTTGAAGCCATCTTAAATGAATGAAAGTTTATGTCAGATAGAAGTATTGTAAATCTGTATCAGTCCTCACAAGCCGATGATGAAAACTAATACTAAAGTGAACATGGCAAGGTAAACTGACGCTGCAAAATACAATCATGTCTGAGGCAAAAAAAAACAAAACAACAACGGTGTTCTTGATATTTAATTAGCATTTAATTATACAAATCTAGTTTAGTATTAAAACTACTAGCGATATAACGTTTTTAAAGTATTAACAAATTAAACAAATGAATGAGCTATGTAAAAAATGTGCACAAGGGAGGTAATTATACCGAATAGGTAAATAGATTAAAACGTACCACGCGGACTTCCCTCCCTTTTTCCTTTATTGACAGTAACAGAAAGTGATATTCATAGCTCAGGTCAGATGAATACATGAAAGGCCAATTTTTTTTTAAAACTAAGAATATTTTAGCAACTAAAATCTGTGACATTAATCGATGGTTATGAGGATTATCTCTAAAGATAATCTCAAAACCTCAAAACGCTTTCTTAAAAAAATCGTTTACCAAAAAAAAAAAAAAAAAAAGGGAAATAGAAGAATAAAATAATCACAAAATAAAAAATTTACAGTGGAAGCTGGAGTTAAAGGAATGATGGCTCTCTCTATTAAAAGAAACTATATTCTTTAGGCCCATGTACAAATGGAAAAGACGCCGTCAGTTGATTATGACCTACTAAGGTTTCCATCCAACTCACCGCCTACACTGGTGATAATAAAAATGTGTGTCACTGTATGTTGTGCGATTTTCATGGTGGGACAACTGTTATAATGTGTGGTGATTGTTATATAATGTGTGGTGATTGTTATACGATGTGTGGTGATTGTTATATAATGTGTGGTGATTGTTATATAATCTGTGGCGATCGTTATATAATCTGTGGCGATTGTTGTATAATGTGTGGTGACTGTTATGTGTGGTGATTGTTATATAATGTGTGGTGATTGTTATATAATGTGTGGTGGTTGTTATATAATGTGTGGTGATTGTTATATTGTGTGATTGTTAGAATGTGTGGTGATTGTAATATAATGTGTAGTGGTTGTTATATTGTGTGGCGATTGTAATGTTATGTGGCATTTTTCATAAGTGGCTTTATTATGTATGGCGATTAGTTACAATGTTAATGCGTGGCAATTGTTTTATAATGTGTGATGATTGTTATATTGTGTGGCGATTGTTATATTGTGTGGCTTTTTATATTGTGTGGCTTTATTGTGTGTGGCGATTAGTTATAATGTTAATGTGTGGCAATTGTTTTATAATGTGTGATGATTGTTATATTGTGTGGCTTTTTTTATGTGTGGCGATTAGTTCTAATGTTAATGTGTGACGATTGTACTCTTGTGAGTCATGAGTGTCACAATATGAATCTTATTATGCAGCGTGAAATGTTAAATGTGTTCTTTTGTAATGTAGAAAGTTGTATAGATGTAATAATGAAATGCCAAAACAAATCGCGCAGTTCAAAAAATGTATCCTAAAGAAGGGTTAGACAGTGAAGCTTTGATCTAAAGGCTAAAAAAAGATCAGAAAAATGTTTGGGGAAAAAAAAGCTAACACGCAACACCAATACCAACCTTTACATAACCCTGAGTTAAGCCTAACATGGTCTTTACACAACAAACATACATCTCTGACATGCTACAATCCAACCTTTACACAACAAACATACATCACTGACATGCAACAATCCATCGTTCTACTGGCTCAGATTGTTTTATTGATGAGGCCCCAAAGTTCAAGGGGAATTAATCAATGAGCAGTTATCTAATCGAAGAGTTATTTCCCCGTAGTGCTACTAGAGGGGGAACTAGATATCGGACAAAGGTTGCACCAGAATGAATGAAAACAGTCACGTGATTTTGTCGGAGGTCAGGTCAGGTCAGGGACGAAGCGAGGGGGGGGGGGGGCGGGGGGTGCGGACCGCACCGGGTGACATCATTTAGGGGGGTGACACCAAGGCAAAAATAGCAAAATATATAGAGAAAAACTTGAGGGGGGGTGCAAATCAAAAGTTTGAGGGGGGGGGGGGTGCAAATCGAAAACTTGAAAGTTTGTCCCCGGAAAGGGTCGCTACGTCTCTGGGGGGTGACACCATTAAGTGCCGCACCGGGTGACACTTGACCTCGCTACGCCACTGGGTCAGGTGATTCTAGACAACGAAGAGTAGAAGTGACGTCACGACTTTAAAATAGTATACGTTTTAGTGTTTTTTGTGTGTTTTTATTCGTGATGTTGTACCAATTGTACGACACTGACACATATCATGACACTGATATACATAAGCAGACTGACACATGGTACGGTAGGGTCACACAATAACACACTATTACAGCACACAATATAGAACACCACAGTACCACATGATAACATGACACCACCACACTACCACACGACACCACACTACAACACCACCACACCACCACACGATACCACACCACCACTCGACACCACTAATCCACCATACGACACGACACCACCACACGACACGACACTACCACACGACACGACACTACCACACCAATGCATGACTCCACACTACCACACGACACCACTAATTCACCACACCACACAACCACACGACGCCACACCATACCATAACACACTACCACACCACCTCACGACACCACACTAGCACATGACACCATACCACCATATTACACCAAACGAGCAAATGACATAACACTACGACATAACACTACCAACAGCCACGCCCCAAATCCTAGACAACAATCAACATACCCCCCATAAACCCACAAACATTCCACAAAGATCAAGTATTCAGAGTTCAATACACGTGCAGATCAATAACCAAAACAAACGTATCGATCTATTCACCAGTCAATCACAGACAACGTTTCTACTGTTCGATGATCTGACTGCCATTGATTACAAATATTTACGTATTAACTTCGCAACATCATCGGTTTCCTTGGCCCGAGGCGATGGTTAAACTGTGGGTTAACCTTTTTTGACTTGCTACACAGGGTTAAACTGTTAGTTAACCTTTTGTGACTTGCTACACAGGGTTAAACTGTGAGTTAATCTTTTGTGACTTGTTACACAGGGTTAAACTGTTAGTTAACCTTTTGTGACTTGCTACACAGGGTTAAACTGTGAGTTAAACTTTTGTGACTTGCTACACAACGCACACTTAGAACAACAGACCGGCTGAATGGAAGGAAAACATGACCTGATAAAAGCCTATTCAGCTAATGCTGAAGCTGATATAAGCGTATTCAATTTACGCTTTGGCTGATACATGTAGGTTTAGTTTACACTAAGGCTGATTTAATTTACGTATAGAAGTGGACAAAACACGACATTTTAGCCAATTTCACACATACACCACCTCATTAGGTCCAACCTTTAATGACACAAAAGCCAAGTTTCACTACACCAATCCCTATCAAGTGTTTCAATCCGCGCTACTAAAATGACCATAACTAAGACAAAATCAATAAAATACACCTAAATGTAACAATAACAATAAACCTTAACTCTCACAACATAAACAAAATAAACGTAACTCTAATAAAGTTAATAAAGTAAGCATAACCCTAAGAAAATAAATAAAATAAACATAGCCCTAACATTGCTAACACAATAAACAAAATAAACATAACTCTAATAAAATTAATAAAATAAACATAACAAATAAATAAAATAAACATAACCCTAACAAAATAAATAAAATAAATATAACCCTAACGAAATCAATAAAATAGCACTAACTCTAAATAATAATAAAAACCCAACGCTAAAGAAATTAATAAAATCAGCATTCTACTCACCCATTGTATAGCCAAGAAATACAACTACAATATCACGTCAAACCACATTGCACCGCTCTCCCCCCCACCCCCACCCCACCTAGCGTATTGATTGTCACGATTGTATGACCCCCCCCCCCCTTCAGTCCCACCAACCCCCATCCCCACTCATTCACTGGTATATTATAAATGCTTAATCGACTGAAAATTTTCGGTAAAATAAAATTGATTAAACTTCACATCCTTACGTCCTTCTGCACCAGACATGCTCATTAATCCTGAATCATAAAAAGTAATATGCTTCAAAACCAACACAGCTATAGTAAGGGGTTATGTACTTCGTTTATGAACTTAAAGTCAAAGGCGTGGAGTGGAGATGGAAGCAGAGTTTCGTTCAGGCATTTCTTCGGTGTCCTCAGAAGCACGTCTATCGCCCTACTCCCCCCCCCCGGGACGAAATAGAATTTATATGGAAAATATATTCTTTCAAGAGTGATACCCCTCCCCCCCAGCGGAGAAAAAAGTCTGAAAGAAACTGGAGAGGGGTGAGGGAGTGCAGTATGTTTTTTTTTGTTTATGACATTTAGCACACACATCTTATGGGTTGGCTGTACCTCATCTGAGTGTTATTTTTTTTAACTCAGGTTATCCTGAGGTAATTAAAGAAAACCATATCCTTAACACATTTTTTAAAACCGTGGTTATCCTGATGTAATTAACGAATACCATATCCTTAACCCTTACATTTTTTCTTTACATGTTGTAGATGCTCCGCCCTCCGCTATTTATAGAAAGATAAACACAACTCGCCTGGTTAAGTCATACAGCCGAGTCTGAGACCTCTGTGGTCACATAGTAACCATTCATCAAAGGTCAAGGTCATGGTTATCTATTTGAGTCGGATGTGTGTGTGTAGGTGTGTGTGTTTGTGTGTGTGTGTGTGTGTGGTGACGGTGCTAGACACCAACTGCGTGTTGGCCCAGGGATGACACTGTGATGGTGCGTGGGGGGGCGAGGGGGGGGGGGCGCGGCACACGTCTTGTGTCAACTATAAGAAAAGAGATAGTCTGGTAAACGTGTGGCCGGAGAGGGAGGGGGAGGGGGTGTAACAATGTGGCCACGGTGGTCAGTTGGTCAAGAGTGGCCAGGTAATGGAGATTTGTTTGATACAAGGTGGTCATTTGGTGGCCAGATTTCTTAGACAGTGGGGTAAAATTCTACGCAGTGGCCAAATTGTAACAAGGTGGCTAGAATATTACACTGTGGTAGATTTTTTTTCATGGTGGCCAAGTTGTTACATGATGGCCAGATTGTTAAAGAATGGTCAGTTTGTTACAGAATGACTAGATTAAGATATACTGACGAAGTTATCACGAAATGTAAACTTCACACACTGCAACACACCACAGTAAAACCGTGTGTTAATGCAAAAAGCAGGGCGAAAACCCTTATCGTAAACGTTGATATATTACCTCACATATCACATTTCACTGCTTATGGATTTTAAAATACATTCAAAATTCACAGTACTGAACAAACCGACATACAAAATTTGTCTATCATAAGTGTGCACAGATCTACGCAGGTTATAAAAGTGGAAGTGAAGAAAAATTACGAAACGAAACACACTCACCATACGCCTGCTTGTGAGAACGGGGTCTGTTTACAACGAGTGAGTTGTTTTCACTGCTGCAGACGTTTGTACGATCAAGCGTATGTTCAAGGGGAAGCTACCCACTTGTCTGAGCAACTCGCTCGCGCTGGTTACCTCCCATGATGACCTAGTTCAAAGGGAGATCAAAGGTGGGGGTTTGGTGGAAAATTTTAGGTGGGATGCAGTGGTGATTTTCTGTTGTGCGCGGTGGTGTTTTGTCGTGCTACGGATGGTGTCGATAGTTTAGTGGTGTGTCTGTGGTGTCTGTGTCTTGAGTGTGTCTCGTGGTTTGTCTGTGCTCTCAGGGTCTGCGAGTGTGTCTGGGTTGTGTCTACAATGTGCTCTGTGTTATCAGTGGGTTGTAGAATGTCTTAGCTGTCTTGATTGTCTTAGTGCACGGGTTCCCAACCTGGGGGTCGCGACCCCCCTGGGGGTCGCGAAGGGCTTTCTGGGGGGTCGCCAACTGGTATACTAAACCTTAGTAATTTGAAACAAAACATAAATATTTAGAAGAATTTTTGAAATTCGGCTTTACTAACATCAATGGAAAGGGAATAGAGAAGAAGCAAAGCGTACTGTACAAAGTTGTTCTCAGTCACGAGTTTATGAAATCTTCAAAACTAAAACGTCATTTGACACGAGTCATTCGAAACACACCAAAAAAGATATGGAGTTCTTTCGTCGGTATGAAGCTAGTTGCAAACGTCAGAGACTTGATCGGACAGGAAGTTTTCACCAAGGAAACACAGCATTAGTGCAAGCATCACATGAAACCGCGACAGAAAATGCCAAGCAAAAAAACACAATAGGAGAAAATCTCATCAAACGCTGCATGTTGAAGATGGTGAAGTTAATTTTTACATGCCCGTAGATGTTAAATAACACATTTTTATTGAAATTAAGCTTTCACCTTTGTTTGCTTTTCAAGTTGATAAATCAAAAGACGCGAGTTCGTGTTCGCAGTTGCTGGTCTTTGTCTATATTTATTCAGATGATAGGAAAGAAGAGTTGCTCGTTTGTGAAGATAGCATGGAGAAAATAAATACGTTTTTTTTTTAAACTGGATGATTAAAATGGGTTAAAACGGCTGTGAGGGTTTGTACGGATGGTGCACCATCTATGTTTAGGTCAAAATCGGGCTTTCAGAAAAGATTTAGCTCCCTAACCACTGCCCTCACCAATCGCCATCAAGACTCCATTGCTAGTATAAGTCGTAAATTATATAAAATCTGGAGCCTTCAAAGAACTGAGCAAAGACCTGAATACAGATCAAGAGGTTCTGCTCTTCACTATTACAGTGCGCTGGCTGTCAAACGAATTGTTGTGAATCGTGTTTTTTAATTGAAATCTGAAATCAAATTGTTCTTGGAAATGCAAAGGAAACAAGAACTTTTGGTATACTTAAAACGACATAGAGTGGTTGGAGAGAGTATCATACCTAGCAGATGTGTTCGAACATCAACATAAGCATAACCTGAAGCTTCAGGGAAAATGAACGAATATTATAGCTTTCCATGATAATCTCGGGGCATTTTTATCAAAGCTGCAAAATCGGCGAAGAAAATAAATCTTGGATATATTGTAAATTTGAGAAACTCTGCAGTGTGGTAGATGAATCTAATTGTGAGATAATTAAAATTTTGAAAGAAAAAAATTATGGGCATCTTGAATCTATTGAAAACGAACTGCAGCGCTATTTCTCTGAGCTGAAAAAAAAAGAATCTGCATTGACGCATTATCCATTGCTTCTTCCCTTGATGTTGCCAGCATTCCCGATGAATTACAAGACGAATTCTTTGATTTGTAGAATGATTCCGCGTAAGATGAAAAACTTCAGACACGATTTTGGTGTACTATTAACCATTTATATCCAAACATGAAATTGGTTGACTTTTCGAGAATATAATTTTATTTTGAACACTATTTTTCGATTAAAAACAAACTTAAGATAACGATAATGACATAGGTTGGCGTTAAAAGACATACTTTTAAAAAAAAACGCGAATATTTAGTGAATAGTATGCAATTTTACTCATGGTATTAAACAGTTATCAAGAGTAGTTCATATTGAAAGTCTACTAGAAAATCTTATTTTAGTGCTTATTAATTTCCATACTAATTTCGGTTTTTTAATTCTATGGGGGTCGCGGGTCACTTAATTTTTATAAAAGGGGGTCGCCACTCGAAAAAGGTTGGGAACCACTGTCTTAGTGGGTCTCTGCGGTTTGTCTTTACTGTCTTGTGTCTTTTAATGTGTCGGAACTGTCTTTGTCGTATAGTGTATGTACTCTCTGTGTCTAATAATGTGTCTGTGATGTCTGTGTTTTTTTTTTTTGGGTGTCTGGGATGTCTTTGTTTGGGTTGTCTATGTCTAGGTTGTCTATGTCTAGGTTGTCTATGTCTAGGTTGTCTATGTCTAGGTTGTCTATGTCTAGGTTGTATCTGTCTGGGTTGTCTATGTCTGGGTTGTCTATGTCTGCGTTGTCTATGTCTGGGTTGTCTATGTCTGGGTTGTCTATGCCTGTGTTGTCTATGTCTGCGTTGTCTAAGTCAAGGTTGTCCATTTCTAGGTTGTCTATGTCTGCATTGTCTATGTTCAGGTTGTCTATATCTGAAATATTTTCTTCTTGTAGTTTGTCAGACCGCGAGATTGACTCACTGTGTTTTGTAACGTGCTCAAAGTGTGTTCTTGTATTCTTGAGCAAGTTATGTAGGTGACCTACTTCACAACTGCTGTACACGACATACACATCAGAGCAATCATTAAGTCTGCCATGTTTTAGTCTTTGCCTTGTATTGTAAATGTATTTGATAAACATGCCAGCTGTTGAGCTACACACTTGACATGCATGACCAGCTGTCAGGTTTGCATAGCATAAAGTTGACTTCAAGAATTGACTTATTCCTTTACTGTAAAACTTGTCAGTCGGCGTTACCTTATTGAGAATGTGTCTTCTTTCTTCTTCTTCTTCGTTCTTAATTATTAGTGTTGAGAATGTGTTTATCGTGCCTATCTTACAACCCCTAGTTAATGTTAATTTATTGATGGATACCAAATTTATATCCGGTAACAAGTTATAAGATTGTACTTCCTTAAAATTTCTTTCTAGAAATAGTTTTGTTTAATTCAATTTTTCAGGTTCCCTAACTCAATAATTACATTTTTGTGCGTAGCGTAACTAGGTTGCTTCCCTTACTCTATTATTTACGAAAGAAAATAACTGATCTCCAATTACAAAATTAAAGATAACAAAAAAAAAACAACATTTTTCCATGACACAATGATATAATATTTGATTACCTAATCGCTCATGGCGCAACTCTTACAATTGTCTTCTTCTTCTTGGAGCATAGGGGATCACAATGCAAGAAAACAAATTATTATTTTTATGGTTGATCACTTCAGCATTAACTTTTGACGTTTTACTACTTGACGATCTTAGGTAAGGCAACATCAAATATAATTTTGTCATGGCTGAATTCTTTCGTTCGAACCCTCGGGCAGATGAGGCTAGTCAGCTGGAGACACCAACCCATCTAGGAAAAATAACTCCTAAATCAGAGTGGCGCCCCTTGGACAATAGGATTACTCTGATTTCCTTTCGGGTGTTTTATATTTCCTTATTGTCTTGTTTACTTTTAATGAAACAGTCAACAACAATGGTAGGCTGGGTGCCATGTTGCTAAATCAAACTGTCGCTTTTACTTTAAATACCATAGGCATTCTTTATAAAATCACCCCAAGATACCAAAAAAAAAAAACCAAAAAAAAAAACCCAAAACCGAAGCTGATTGTGCGCTTGTCTAATTAAAAAGGGTTAAAACGAAGAACATCAGGCTATTAGAGTTGATTGGCATCTTAGTTTGATTACAATCTACCTAATAATTGGTTTTCGTCAGCATTTATATATTCATTGTTCTGTGCATTTTTTTCATACGAATGTAATTTATTTAAATCAATTATTTTTATTTATGTTCTTTTTATACTCCCCGCTTTTCTTATAAGTTGTAGGAAATAAAATACGCGTATCTTCATAAAATATTCGTCATGGCGCACTCTGATAGATGCTTGGGCAAATTGTTTTCGCGAATAAATAAAAAATAAAATCATGAAAAAATCCTGATTACTTTTTATATTTTAAACCATTGGTTTCTATCTAGTAAATGAGTCACCATTGGTTTTTATCTAGTAAAGGAGTCACCATTGGTTTTTATCTAGTAAAGGAGTCACCATTGGTTTATATTTAGTAAAGAAGTCACCATTGGGTTCTATCTAGTAAAGAAGTCACCATTGGTTTCTATCTAGTAAATGAGTCACCATTGGGTTCTATCTAGTAAAGAAGTCACCATTGGTTTCTATCTAGTAAATGAGTCACCATTGGGTTCTATCTAGTAAAGAAGTCACCATTGGTTTCTATCTAGTAAATGAGTCACCATTGGTTTCTATCTAGTAAAGAAGTCACCATTGGTTTCTATCTAGTAAATGAGTCACCATTGGTTTCTATCTAGTAAAGAAGTCACCATTGGTTTATATTTAGTAAAGAAGTCACCATTGGGTTCTATCTAGTAAAGAAGTCACCATTGGTTTCTATCTAGTAAATGAGTCACCATTGGGTTCTATCTAGTAAAGAATTCACCATTGGTTTCTATCTAGTAAATGAGTCACCATTGGTTTCTATCTAGTAAAGAAGTCACCATTGGTTTCTATCTAGTAAATGAGTCACCATTGGTTTCTATCTAGTAAAGAAGTCACCATTGGTTTATATTTAGTAAAGAAGTCACCATTGGGTTCTATCTAGTAAAGAAGTCACCATTGGTTTCTATCTAGTAAATGAGTCACCATTGGGTTCTATCTAGTAAAGAAGTCACCATTGGTTTCTATCTAGTAAATGAGTCACCATTGGTTTCTATCTAGTAAAGAAGTCACCATTGGTTTCTATCTAGTAAAGAAGTCACCATTGGTTTCTATCTAGTAAATGAGTCACCATTGGGTTCTATCTAGTAAAGAAGTCACCATTGGTTTCTATCTAGTAAATGAGTCACCATTGGGTTCTATCTAGTAAAGAAGTCACCTTTGGTTTCTATCTAGTAAATGAGTCACCATTGGTTTCTATCTAGTAAAGAAGTCACCATTGGTTTCTATCTAGTAAATGAGTCACCATTGGTTTCTATCTAGTAAAGAAGTCACCATTGGTTTCTATCTAGTAAAGAAGTCACCATTGGTTTCTATCTAGTAAAGAAGTCAACATTGGTTTCTATCTAGTAAATGAGTCACCATTGGTTTCTATCTAGTAAAGAAGTCACCATTGGTTTCTATCTAGTAAAGAAGTCACCATTGGTTTCTATCTAGTAAATGAGTCACCATTGGGTTCTATCTAGTAAAGAAGTCACCATTGGTTTCTATCTAGTAAATGAGTCACCATTGGGTTCTATCTAGTAAAGAAGTCACCTTTGGTTTCTATCTAGTAAATGAGTCACCATTGGTTTCTATCTAGTAAAGAAGTCACCATTGGTTTCTATCTAGTAAATGAGTCACCATTGGTTTCTATCTAGTAAAGAAGTCACCATTGGTTTCTATCTAGTAAAGAAGTCACCATTGGTTTCTATCTAGTAAAGAAGTCACCATTGGTTTCTATCTAGTAAATGAGTCACCATTGGTTTCTATCTAGTAAAGAAGTCACCATTGGTTTCTATCTAGTAAATGAGTCACCATTGGTTTCTATCTAGTAAAGAAGTCACCATTGGTTTATATTTAGTAAAGAAGTCACCATTGGGTTCTATCTAGTAAAGAAGTCACCATTGGTTTCTATCTAGTAAATGAGTCACCATTGGGTTCTATCTAGTAAAGAAGTCACCATTGGTTTCTATCTAGTAAATGAGTCACCATTGGTTTCTATCTAGTAAAGAAGTCACCATTGGTTTCTATCTAGTAAAGAAGTCACCATTGGTTTCTATCTAGTAAATGAGTCACCATTGGGTTCTATCTAGTAAAGAAGTCACCATTGGTTTCTATCTAGTAAATGAGTCACCATTGGGTTCTATCTAGTAAAGAAGTCACCTTTGGTTTCTATCTAGTAAATGAGTCACCATTGGTTTCTATCTAGTAAAGAAGTCACCATTGGTTTCTATCTAGTAAATGAGTCACCATTAGTTTCTATCTAGTAAAGAAGTCACCATTGGTTTCTATCTAGTAAAGAAGTCACCATTGGTTTCTATCTAGTAAAGAAGTCACCATTGGGTTCTATCTAGTAAAGAAGTCACCATTGGTTTCTATCTAGTAAAGAAGTCACCATTGGTTTCTATCTAGTAAAGAAGTCACCATTGGTTTCTATCTAGTAAAGAAGTCACCATTGGTTTCTATCTAGTAAATGAGTCACCATTGGTTTCTATCTAGTAAAGAAGTCACCATTGGTTTCTATCTAGTAAAGGAGTCACCATTGGTTTCTATCTAGTAAAGGAGTCACCATTGATTTACATTTGGTAAGAAAATCACCATGAGCTTTGTCTAGTAAGGAAATCACCATTGGTTTCTATCTAGTAAGGAAATCACCTTTGGTTTCTATCTAGTAAGAAAATCGCCTTTGGTTTCTATCTAGTAAGGAAATCACCATTGGTTTCTATCTAGTAAGGAAATCACCATTGATTTCTGCCGGTTAAAGAAGTAACTATTGACTTCTAGTTCGTAACGAAGGCACTGTTGATTCCATGGAGGAAACTATTTAAGAATGGGGTTCTTAACCTGGGTTCGATCTAACCCCAGGGCTACGGATAGTCAGTCTTATGGGGTCGGCGGGGGTCAAGACACGTACAGCTCACGATCTGATTTTGCCAGGGCGGACGGTAGAATTATTAAATGCAATATACCATCTGCGCTGGTTAGGTCATCTGAAAATAATGACAAAAATAACAGATTACTCTTCTTCTTCATCGTGCTTAATTCAAGTTTGGAAGGAATTGTCCCCAACACAATTAAGTTTACGTGTCAACTGGTTATGCGCCATTGAGGCCATTGACTCCGATTTCAGCCTGCTTTCCTTTTTTGGGATTTGCTTCCATAGCCTTTGTCCAACCAAGAACAAACTACAAGGCAGCAGTTGTTTGTTTATGGAGTTGTCTCTTCTAGAAGAGTGGCTGTCCCCAGCTAACGAGTCTCATCTGCCTGAGAACAGATAAACGAATGGGGTGTATCAACAAAATCCCAAAGTTAAATAATTAAGACGAAGTTTAGATGGATAGATGATTTGATGTCAAACATCTTTGGCAGGTTGCAGTCTAGATGTGGAGGCAGAAGTCAGTAGAAAATCAGAGCGGAAGCAGGTGGTCAAGCAGGCAAAGCCCTCCATAGGTTAGGGTTAGGGTTAGGGTTAGGGTTAGGGTTAGGGTTAGGGTTAGGGTTAGGGTTAGGGTTAGGGTTAGGGTTAGGGTTAGGGTTAGGGTTAGGGTTAGGGTTAGGGTTAGGGCGAAAAGAGTTTCCTTAAGTCATCCCCCTTCTCCGAAAAAAAATGTCTTAAAGAAACACTGAATGCGACGTTATTGACAACAATAGAAATTGAACATTTTTATTAATCCAATGTACCAAACTATTAGAGATGGTGGAATATCTTTAAAAAAATGGCTTAAAATCCAACCACTAGAAGAATCCAATGAGGGCACGTCACCAATATCAAGATACAAGCCTGCTGCTAACAGGATACTTGTGAGTCTAAATCACAGGGGTGCTTTCACTGATAAAATAAATTAGCAGTTAGACAAGCCCGCGCCTATTAGATAGCAAGCGTCCATCTTCTTCAGACAAGTATCAAGCTATTAGAGCCACACATGAACCATCAACATCAATAGACGATCGAGTGTTGATAGCGCATAAGTCCCACTTCAGATTCAGATTTTTGGATTTAAGACAGAGTAGTCCCCTTGCAATACCTGCTGAGTCAACTTAAAAAAAAACAAACTACAAATTGATCTGCGCACAATCAATTTGCAGTGAATTATCCGCAGATTTTGCTAGTGAACTCCTAATCACGTAAGTCACGGGGAATATTGTACTGTTTATCATCGGACGTTCGAGAAAACATGATTCATGTTTTTAAAAATTTGGTTTGAAAGATAAACTGCAAGGAAGTGCATCAATAATGACAAGTTTACATAACAAGCTTTGAATCACTATATTATGTAAATAGAATATGACTTATTGTTATGTATAGAATAATGGTAGGCCTCCTCAGATTTAACATAGAAAGTTGTTTACTATTACATATTTTAAAAAATGTTTTTTTTTTTTTAAATACTTTTAATGCATAATTGCTTTTAGAGACTTGTCAGTAAAAGGTTTTTTTTTTTCAAGACTTTAAATTATGTTTAAATACAATGACTAAACACAATTGCACACCAAATAAAAAAAATGTACACCAAAAAGGCAAACATTGTGCATAAAATAATACGGAACATCTGTACAGGAAACTAATCTAGCTTTTACTTCTGGTTCGCTATGGTAAAAAAAAATGGCACAACGCTTTGACGAATGCCCGCCCAGATTTCTACCTTCTCCTCCCCATGGTGTAATGTGAACCGCCGACGAACAACATGTTTCCTCCAACATCCGCGGCCAGGAGGAGCCCGTTGCCGTTCTGCGATGTATTTAAACAACTACATTTTATAGGTAACTAGAAGCAAGACGGGTTTTGGGGAATATAGAAAACGAGCCGACCCGCGGAGTATCATACGCCGCTATTTAGTTGTTTTATTTTCTACTTTTCAGTAATGCATAATTTGTGAATTCGACAGTACCAATGCTGCTACTGAAAATATTTGCTTTAAAACACTATCAGATGGTCGTTAAGGACGATACCCCCCTCCTTTCCCCCAACCCCACCCCCCACCCATTGAAAGCAAACTCCTCTTAGTTACCTCCCCTAAGTTTAAAATCGTTTCAAACTACATTATCTGCCCCTAATAGCCGGCACTAAACCCAGCTCTACGATTGTAAACATTTAGCGTGAACCACAGCTCACCAGACCATGTAGTGGTGGGTGGTAGGGAGCGCGCTTACAGCTTGGTGTTTTCTATCGTCTCCAAGAAGAGAATTATATATATAGATATTCAATTGAATGAAGATATGGACGTTTGAGTAAGTAATTTTTATGAATATGTGTGAGGGTGGGGGTTGAAGAAATTTTATTCAATATATAATTGTAATTCTCCGTCACGAACATACGGCATATGTTCTTCCTACGGGGATCGCCTCTTCTTATGTACGCCTGGTACAGTGTGGAATCAACACAAAAGGCCCAATTCAATAATACAGTTCTTTATTTACACATGACCTACCATAACTACGTCCTAACACCTCTGTCTACTTACACTATCTAACTACAACCAACACTTGATTTCTTCCCTACACACTCCCATGACCATCCCTAACACTATCTACATTCTAACTCCTACGTGTTTCCCCTAGCGCTTAGTAACTCTAACTGCTGACCCACGCTTCAGTGGTCATCTGACCGTCTCACGTGACCGGCCATCTCCTGTAATAATTCTATTGGTCTACCTGACTACGCTATCTCTGTTTCTGCTATCTTCTACCTGACCTCTATAACCTAAACTTGCGTCATCACAATATTCCTAACCAAAATCTGGTTGAGTAATACACTATTTATCACACGACTGCATTAATTCTACCACTGTATTATTAGAATAAAGGATGAAATGATTTATAAAAAAATTCGTTTAAAACATTTTTGACCAACATTGTAATGAATAAATCCCCTTTGAAAATTTAATTTTACTTGTTGTGTACTTTACAGAGATCAAGATTAGAATATTAGGAAAACATATAACTTAATACGTGGCGAAACAGATTATATTTACAGATAACCTACTACATGAATTTTTTTTTCCAATTGTTATTTAAAGATGGTGTACTTTCTCGTGTCCTTTAATTTACTTCGGTTGTTTTTGGAAGGACAAGGGATAGATAACTCTAATAACAGAAGTTGGACATACTAGTACTTAGTAATAAACGAAAATAACTGTCCCCAGTGGTAACCCATCTTTCTTGTGCTAGTTTCTCCAACTGTCCCCAGTGGCAGTGGCATAGCGAGGTCGGGTGTCACCCGGTGCGGCACTTAATGGTGTCACCCCCCAGAGGTAGCAACCCTTCCCGGGGACAAACTTTCAAATTTTCGATTTGCACCCCCCCCCCCTTCAAACTTTCGATTTGCACCCCCCTCAAACTTTCGATTTGCACCACCCCCCCTCAAGTTTTTCTCTATATTTTTTGCTATTTTTTGCCTTGGTGTCACCCCCCTAAATGGTGTCACCCGGTGCGGTCCGCACCCCCCGCCCCCCCCCCCCCCCCCTCGCTACGCCTCTGCCCAGTGGTAACCCATCTTTCTTGTGCTAGTTACTCCAACTGTCCCCAGTGGTAACCCATCTTTCTTGTGCTAGTTTCTCCAACTGTTCCCTGTGGTAACCCATCTTTCTTGTGCTTGTTTCTCCAACTGTCCCCAGTGGTAACCCATCTTTCTTGTGCTAGTTTCTCCAACTGTTCCCTGTGGTAACCCATCTTTCTTGTGCTCGTTTCTCCAACTGTCCCCAGTGGTAACCCATCTTTCTTGTGCTAGTTACTCCAACTGTCCCCAGTGGTAACCCATCTTTCTTGTGCTAGTTTCTCCAACTGTCCTCAATGGTAATCTCATTTTTCTCAACTACCACCGATCAGTGGCGTAGCGAGGTCGGGTGTCACCCGTTGCGGCACTTAATGGTGTCACCCCCCCAGAGGCGTAGCGACCCTTCCCGGGGACAAGCTTTCAAATTTTCGATTTGCACCCCCCCCCCCCCTCAAACTTTCGATTTGCACCCCCCCCCCCCCCTCAAGTTTTCGATTTGCATCCCCCCCCTCAAACTTTCGATTTTCACCCCCCCCCCCCCTCAAGTTTTCGATTTGTTTGCACCCCCCCCTCGAACTTTCGATTTGCACCCCCCCCTCAAGTTTTTCTCTATATATTTTCCTATTTTTTGCCTTGGTGTCACCCCCCTAAATGGTGTCACCCGGTGCGGTCCGCAGCCCCCGCCCCCCCCCCCCCCCCCTCGCTACGCCCCTGCCACCGATTACTTTTCGATTTCTATGTAATTAAATTAATAACGCAGACTCTAATCAATAGTAATATTACACGTTTTTCAATTTTCTAATTTATTAAGCCATGTATTTTGTATGCTATGCCCAATATTTTTACTTAAATACGTATAAATGCAACCTAGGATAAAAAGTGTTCATTAATAATTTAGAAACCTCATTTTGGCTAATGACATGGATGTTTTTTTGACATTGGGTGGAGCGCCAAAAATGATGTGTAATAAAAGCTGTCACTTAAATGGAATAGCCCAGTGCGTCAGGTGAGAAGATTAAGAGGGACTTTTGAGGGACATTTAGAAGGACATTTAGCGGGACATTTAGAGGGACATTTAAAGGGCCATTTAGGAGACATTTAGAGGGATATTAAAAGGGATATTTAAAGAGACATTTAGAGGGACATTTAGAGGGATATTTAAAGGGACATTTAGAGGGACATTTAGAGGGACATTTAGAGGGACATTTAGAGGGACATTTAGAGGGACATTTAGATGGACATTTAAAGGGCCATTTAGGAGACATTTAGAGGGATATTAAAAGGGATATTTAAAGAGACATTTAGAGGGACATTTAGAGGGATATTTAAAGGGACATTTAGAGGGGCATTTAGATTGACATTTAGAGGGACATTTAGAAGGATATTTAGAGGGACATTTAAAGGGACATTTAGAGGGACATTTCGAGGGACATTTAGAGGGACATTTAGAGGGGATTTAGGGGGACATTTAGAGGAACAATTAAAGAGACATTTAGAGGAACAATTAAAGGGACATTTAGATGGACATTTAGAGGAACAACACGGAGAAAGGAATATATCCTAACTATTTCAAACATCCAATGAATACTAACATTTTTTCCATGGAATCGATCTAATAATCTTAAAATGTTTGAAAACGAATTGGATCTAGACCCAGTCATCGGAGACGACAAAAGTCCAAAGTGGACAAATACGAGACCAGAATGGACAATTACCAAGTCCATTAGCTCATTACCTCCCTTCTATTGTTGGTCACTGAACAGTTTTTTTTTTAAATAGTGAGGTAAATCAATATGGCGAAATTAGTGTCAGGCTTATTTTTATGTGTAGGCGAGGTAATCGATGTAAGCCGATGAAATGTAATGAAATCACGAATCTCGCAGAATGCCGCTAAAATCTGGCGAATTAGGGGAACAATACTGCCTGTTTGGGCGATTGGAATTCGATAGATTTTAGCCCACCTGCTTCTAGATTGGGAAATAAATCGATTGAAATACTAATTACGATCGCTCATTAGTAAATGTTATTTTAACGAAACAATGTTTTAATTGCGTACTTTGTTTCGGGTTTAATGGATTTAGGTTTTAGCGAAAAAGGTTACTGATATTTAATAATTTTAAAATTTTATTAGTATATTTTTAAAATTAATTAATCGTGATACTATGTAGAAACTCATATTGATAAGTGAAACGTCTAATTACGACAACATATTTGAAGAAGAAAGAGTTTTTGTATAATATTTGTGTTTATTAGTCATTGCTAGTTCAAAGACATCAATTAATTTATAGTTTACTTCAGTGACTAGCTTAGATCTATTGTACTTATAATTTAGATAATAGCTTTTAATAAATTAGATGATCAATTTAAATATCAGTTCAAATAAGACATCTTCTAGTACTTTGGTGTAAATGTAAAGTTCCCTTTTCGATTCTGAAGGACCATGTTTCTATGAAGAGTTACTGTGGTCAGAACTATGCCCAGCCGACTTTACTTTCTCTAACTTGAGTCAGGTACCCACAAAAGCTGGGTACATCTCAGTGACATTCTACTGACATTCTACTGACATATGTTTACGTTTAGTCACTCTTATACTTAAACAAGCCCAGTACCATCAAGTAAGACAGTCCAAATCAACTGGTACACATTCAGTAACACCAAGTAACACAAATTAACACAAAGTAACCCAAACAACATAAGCTGTACACATTCAGTAACCCAATCAACATCAGCTGTACACATTCAGTAACACCAAGTAACCCAATCAACATCAGCTGTACACATTCAGTAACACCAAGTACCCCAATCATCAGCTGTACACATTCAGTAACCCAATCAACATCAGCTGTACACATTCAGTAACCCAATCAACATCAGCTGTACACATTCAGTAACACCAAGTAACCCAATCAACATTAGCTTTACACATTCAGTAACACCATGTAACCCAATCAACATCAGCTTTACACATTCAGTAACCCAATCAACATCAGCTATACACATTCAGTAACACCAAGTAACCCAATCAACATCAGCTTTACACATTCAGTAACCCAATCAACATCAGCTGTACACATTCAGTAACCCAATCAACATCAGCTGTACATATTCAGTAACCCAATCAACATTAGCTTTACACATTCAGTAACACCAAGTAACCCAATCAACATCAGCTGTACACATTCAGTAACACCAAGTAACCCAATCAACATCAGCTGTACACATTCAGTAACCCCAAGTAACCCAATCAACATCAGCTGTACACATTCAGTAACACCAAGTAACCCAATCAACATCAGCTGTACATATTCAGTAACCCAATCAACATCAGCTGTACACATTCAGTAACACCAAGTAACCCAATCAACATCAGCTGTACACATTCAGTAACCCCAAGTAACCCAATCAACATCAGCTGTACACATTCAGTAACACCATGTAACCCAGTCAACATCAGCTGTACACATTCAGTAACCCCAAGTAACCCAATCAACATCAGCTGTATACATTCAGTAAACCAATCAACATCAGCTGTACACATTCAGTAACCCCAAGTAACCCAATCAACATCAGCTGTACACATTCAGTAACACCATGTAACCCAATCAACATCAGCTGTACACATTCAGTAACACCATGTAACCCAATCAACATCAGCTGTACACATTCAGTAACACCATGTAACCCAATCAACATCAGCTATACACATTCAGTAACACCAAGTAACCCAATCAACATCAGCTGTACACATTCAGTAACACCAAGTAACCCAATCAACATCAGCTGTACACATTCAATAACACCAAGTAACCCAATCAACATCAGCTGTATACATTCAGTAACACAAAGTACCCCATTCAACTTCAGCTGCACACATTCAGTAACCCAATCAACATTAGCAGTACACATTCAGTAACACTAAGTAACCCAATCAGTCTCGCTTACAACACCAGGTATGTATTCAATCAATACAAGGCCTAGACCTGTCAATAACTAATCTAATTAGGTCGTCTGTGGGCAGACACAAAAGGCCAGACACATTTGTCAGCAAATTTTTTTTCTTCCGGAATTTTAAGTTGGTTGGAGTCAAAGACGTATTGTATACGCTAATGTAGGTTACATGTGTCTAATACATTTTCTATACGCGAATGTATGTTATATATATATCAAAGCCATATTAAATGAGTTGATGTATGTTACCTATATCAAAGTCACATTACTTACGCTAATGCAAGGTGTCGTATAGTAGTCTCTTAAGGGATCTGTTGTCCTATTTTATGGACACTGTGTGTGTGGGGTGGGGGGGGGGGGGGTGGGGTGTGTGGGTGTGCGGGGTGGGGGGGGGGGGGTGGGGTGTTAGGACATACATCCAAAGGACGCAGCTTGCTGTGAATGTTATATTTTTATGTTACTGTGTGAATCGATGCCAAAGACTGGTTAGGGTTCGAGTCCTAGCTTCTATTCTTTGAAGTTTAGTCATTGAGCGTATCGATACTGAAGACTGGCGTATGTTAACTTCGATACACTGTTACACTGTGCTTCAGAGTTTCTTTCAGGCATCTTTTCGGGGAAGGAGAGGACACTTCCTATCACCAGAGCTTTTCTTCCGTCCTCTCCCCTCCCCGGAAGAAATTTTTAAAAAGTATATAATTTATATGGAGACGATATGCTACCTCAACATTTTAAGTTCGTTTTCTACCCATCATCTTAACGTGCCACCGACCCCCCCCCCCCCCCAGAAAACAATACTGAAAGAAACCTTGACTTTGGCACTGACACTTCCATACGGTAAGAGTTTACCTGCAGTGTTCCTTTAAGGCTTTTTTAACCGGGGGGGGGGCACTTGAAATTTTCGGGGGGGGGGGCATTGTTAAAAAGTATATATTTTCTATATAGCCCCCCTCAAACTATTAATAATGCAAAAATGCAGCTAAAATGACATTTTAATTTGTTTTTACAACCCATTTTGGCGCCCCCTAAGATCGGCTCCCGGGGACATATGTACCCCCCTGCCCCCCCCCCCCCCCCCCCCATCGCTACGCCTATGTTTGGGACGAAGCTTTACTTAGTATTTTCACATGTAATTGGTTTTTTTAAATTAAATTAAACCGTTTTAAATGTATTCTCTATAGAAGGGGTAATTTACTGCAGATGCCCAACTACCATTTCATTTTGTAATTTCCAGTCGATTTTTTTAAAATTTACTATTTTAATTTTGTAGAAATGTGATATTTGCTTAGCATTTCAAGCGTTGTAAAATGAAATTATAGTGGATTTGAAAAAAATATGATTTATTATGTTTTTTCATTATTTTCTTTTTTTATTCTGGGTCTGTATAGTCTGGTAGTTTGGTCTACGACTAGCTAAAAACTGCTTTGATGTGCGTGCAACCATACATTTCAAACAGAATCATGCGGAGTGTATCATTTTTTTTAGAGACTGTATGTTTGAGGAAAAACCAGTTGATAAGAAAATAGGTACATGTTTACTACGTCATTGAAAGCGAGAAAAAAAACTAAAAGAGAAAAGCTTTTAGGGTGCTGACAGACCTACGTAAACCCATAGAAATTTTAGCCTCACCCGTATCAGATTAGTGACTTCCCTCACCAAGGGGGACAACTCTACGGGAGAAAAGCCAGAAAACCACTGCATTATTTCCCTTTAGTTGATATCCGGTGCTGTGTATCTTGAGTAATGGGACGTGGGAGGAAGAAACACTACAAAATTCTCTCGCTGAAACTGTACGATTCGGTACTCTGATTTTTTTTAGTAGGGATTAGCAGTCTAGTGCAAATAGGTGGTCTAGTAGGATTTACAGGCCAATGTAAATAGGTGGTGTATTGTAGGATTTACAGCCTGGTGTAAATAGGTGGTGTCTTGTACGATTTAAAGACTGGTGTAAATAGGTGGTGTATTGTACGATTTACAGACTGGTGCAAATAGGTAGAGTGGTGTAGGATTTACAGGCCAATGCAAATAGGTGGTCTAGTAGGATTTACAGGCCAATGTAAATAGGTGGGGTCGTGTAGGATTTACAGACTGGTGTAAATAGGTGGTGGTGCTTTAGGATTTACAAGCTGGTGTAAATAGGTGGTGTCTAGTAGGATTTACAGGCTCATGTAAATAGGTGGTGTATTGTAGGATTTACAGGCCAATGTAAATAGGTAGTGATGTTGTAGGATTTACAGCTGGTGTAAATAGGTGGAGTCTTTTATTTAATTAATAAATTTGCGGTCTTAGAACCGTTACTGAATATATATATATATATATATATATATATATATATATATATATATATATATATATATATATATATATATATGTGTGTGTGTAAATATATATATATATATATATATATATATATATATATATATATATATATATATATATATATATATATACATCTATATATACATGTATGTATGTGTGTGTTTGCGTGTATTTCTGTGTGTTTGTGTATGTGTGTCTATATAAAGAGGAGATTTTTAAATCCCCCACCATCTGTCTTCTCCACTACACCAAGGTCTTCAATACGACTTGAGTTTTAAATACCATTAAAAAATCTCATCATACGAGCTAAAAAAAAAGTACTAGCCAGATAAAATTGTGAGTTTTTGGCTAGAAATATTGACCGCTAAGTCACTGAAGACAGGCTAATTGTAAGCTCTACGTGGCGATCTGTTTGTTTTATTCTGGCTGTCAGAGATATCAAGATACCGAGAATTACATTTAAATATAGAGGAAGAAACAGTTTTCGCAAATTACCCGTACTCTAGTCAATACTGCGAAAGGTTTGATGGTTAGTTTGTATCCCGTTTTAATTCTATATAAACGTTTCGGTTTTCTCTAATGTGGGTCTCCGTATGGATCCTTGTCTTGAGTCATGTTGTGGAACTTGAAGAAATCAAGGAGTCGGAGTCAGGCGTCACATTTCTGTTGACGCAAGTTACTCGAGGTACGTAAGACTTAGAAGAGGTGAGAATTAGGTAACGACACTATTTTACTTTGATATGCGTTTTCTAATGTAGATCACAAAGGAGTTTTCTTGAACTATAAGATAAATACGACGCTCTCAAAAACGGATAGATAGTACTTAATGTTTGGTTAGAATACATTTTAAAAAGTCACATCTCCCAGGTAAAATTAACGAAACAATGATTAAACTTGTTTGTTATAAGCATGGCTGGCGTTGATCCAGTTAATTAGCCTCACTAGGCCCTTAGCCTCACTAGGCTCTTAGCCTCACTAGGCTCTTAGCCTCACTAGGCTCTTAGCATCACTAGGCACTTAGCATCACTAGGCTCTTAGCCTCACTAGGCTCTTAGCCTCACTAGGCTCTTAGCCTCACTAGGCTCTTAGCCTCACTAGGCTCTTAGCCTCACTAGGCTCTTAGCCTCACGGCTCTTAGCCTCTCTAGGATCTTAGCCTCTCTAGGATCATAGCCTCACTAGACTCTTAGTCTCTCAAGGCTCTTAGCCTCTCTAGGCTCTTAGCCTCGCTAGGCTCTTAGCCTCTCTAGGCTCTTAGCCTCACTAGACTCTTAGTCTCACTAGGCTCTTAGCCTCACTAGGCTCTTAGTCTCTCAAGGCTCTTAGCCTCTCTAGGCTCTTAGCCTCACTAGGCTCTTAGCTTCACTAGGCTCTTAGCCTCACTAAGCTCTTAGCCTCTCTAGGCTCTTAGCCTTGAGGCGGATGTGCCGTGGTTGAGCGCGCGCTATTAAGCCGCAGGTCATGGATTCATTACTCAGGTTTGGTCCCGTAGGTCATTCCAAGTCCTAATTATTTTATCCACCCCCCCCCAACACACACACACCTTTAATCTGGTTATATTGACGGTGTATTATTTTCAGCAATCCTAATTAATTCATAGGTATGCATGCACACAAATACGATTTCATCGATCAAGAGAACACCGTTCTTACATTAGAAAACCACAAATCGACTTGTCTGCAAGCTACATATACACAAAAATTGACTAAGACCCAAAATCTATTTTGTTATATTTTAAAAGTAAAATATAAAAAAAAAATAAGAATAGGACAAGCTTACTTAAAAACGAAACAATAATTTAGACTTACTCATTTGGTTAGCTATAAAACTAACGAACGACATCTAATGTTACCAACAACCATGTCTAGTATTACCAAGGGAGCTTATCCAAACAACAATCACCGATTTATCTAGTTTTACTAAAGGAGCTTACCTCACCTTGATTCCACCGTTATCGATCCACCCCCCCCCCCCCCCTATACGTCAGACTCACCATGAACCCCAACAGACGTGTATAATTGATGCACAAATCGCCTTTTGTCTGAGTTTAGCGCTGTGTTAGTTCCCTTGGGGACCATCGAATCTCTCTCGGCTACTCACCGCCGCCATCATGCTCTCGTTTTGTAAGGTCACCAGCGGTCAGTCCGGAGGCTGGAGCCGAGGGAAGCACAGACATCACTGATTGGGTCGTTTGGGAAGATTTAATTAGCCGGAAGCCAGTTGAAGTCAATTACTCACACAGTGTGTCAGATGTAGAGCACTCGGGGTGAGTTTTGAGTTTTGTTTTCTACAACTGACAAATTAGGCGTTCAATTACTAGGACGTTTAGTTAACAAAAGACTAAATGAATTAACGATAAATTAGGGATATCGACAGATGAGTCATAACGAAGTATTCGAATACCTGGTTAGACGGACATAATATATCGATCCCAATGCTCTAGCCCTAAACCTTAACATTAATCTTCACCTAATATCAAACAAGTCACTCAATCAATAAGTTACAGAAGCTGACAGATTAGTCATAAGGAAGTATTCGAATACCTGGTTAAATGGATTAAAATATCGATCCCGCAACTGAATCTAGCCCTAAACTCTAACACTAAGATCAAACCTTAAGCTCTAGCTCTAAGCTATAATCCTATGCTAACCTCTAACCCTAAGCTCTAGCCCTAACCTCTAACCCTAACCTCTAACCCTAAACTCTAGTCCTAACCTCTAACCCTAACCTCTAACCCTAACCTCTAACCCTAACCTCTAGCCCTAACCTCTAACCCTAACCTCTAACCCTAAACCCTAACCCTAACCTCTAACCCTAACCTCTAACCCTAACCTCTAGCCCTAACCTCTAACCCTAACCTCTAACCCTAACCTCTAACCCTAACCTCTAACCCTAACCTTTAACCCTAACCTTTAACCCTAACCTCTAACCCTAACTTCTAACCCTAATCTCTAACCTCTAACCTCTAACCCTAACCTCTAACCTCTAACCCTAACCTCTAACCCTAACCTCTAACCCTAACCTCTAACCTCTAACCCTAACCTCTAACCTCTAACCCTAACCCTAACCCTAACTTCTAACCCTAACCTCTAACCCTAACCTCTAACCCTAACCCCTAACTCTAACCTCTAACCCTAACTTCTAACCCTAACCCCTAACTCTAACCTCTAACCCTAACTTCTAACCCTAACCCCTAACCCTAACTTCTAACCCTAACCTCTAACCCTAACCTCTAGCCCTAACCTCTAACCCTAACCCTAACCCCTAACCCTAACCCCTAACCCTAACCCCTAACCCTAACCTCTAACCGTAGCCTCTTACCCTAGACTCCAGCCCTAAGCTCTAGCCTTAAGCGCCTTAACGATAATCTTCACCTAATATTGAACTTGTCACCCAATCACATTACCGCTACTTGACGAATATTTTCATTGTATCAAACTTGCTACTTTCCTCCACACAATGACAAGAACATCAAGTTAAAAAAAATTTCGCGACTCCGAATAAAACACAACAAAATTAAATTAAATCAACGACACAAAATGTTTTTCTTTTCAAATATGATGTTGTGTGCCGACTTTAATGAACAGAATCTCTTGAAACTGGATCGAAAAACTTGATTCCAGACTCAACGTAAATAGTACAAGATCAACATTCACGTCAATCAGAATTGTGAAATGTTGGAAAGATCGTGAATTATTGTATCATTCTTTTTAACACAACATACTGATGAATTAATAAAAAAAATTAATTTAATATACAGTACAAAAGATGATACTTGATGACAGTTTAGTTATTATATTTAATGGTGGAGTTAACAGCTTCACAAAATCGACTCTAAAAACTGGGTTGAAATAATACGAAAATAATTAATAGGTGTGAAAAGTCTAAATGTATGCAGCGTTGTAAATTGAACACCTTCCGTTTGGAACTGTCTTATAGTGTTATACTAGGGTATATACAGCACGTTATGTGTATATAGATGTATGTGTGGTCTATATATGCATGGGTTCGTATGTTTGCAGTGTGCGTGTGTGAATGTCGCTGTGCTTGAATGGCTGTGTGAGTGTAACGTGTATATGTGAGTGTCAATGTGTGTGTGTCTGCGTGGCCTAGCGGTGGAGCGCTAGACGGCTAAGCGGAATCCGGTTTATAGTTGGCAGAATTTCCCTGAGTTCACCCAGCTCTGGTGGGTACCTAACTAACTAACGTTAGGGAATATAAAGTTTCGAACAATGAATTTTATTGTGTGTTTGTGTTAATGGCATTGCCTGTGTTTTAGTAGTGGTGAAAGTGTGAGGGTGTTGTGTGTGTGTGCTAATATCGTCGTGTGTGTGTTCATGACAATCAAGAGGGCTTAAGTCGGGGGTACATCTTTAAATGGGCTACCTATATATGTATGCAAATATCGATCGAGTCTAGTTACAATACCAAGGTCTTGCACGTATTCCCTAATCACCATAAATCTAATTACCCATCTTGTCAGAGCTGTCAAAGTTCTTAATTATAATTATGACAGACACACGTAATGTATGTCACGTTGTCAAGTGTTTTTTTTTTTTTTTAGTTGGTTGGTCGGTTCATTAGCTGTTAGGGTGTAAGGAGTCATTAGCTAAGTCATGTAAGAGTCAGAGGTATTAGAAAGTGTTTGGTGACTCATTGCCTGATGATGGTATCAGTAACATGAGTGATTACAAATCATCAATACAAAAACATGTGTAGCCCTAACATCAATACAAAAACATGTGTAGCCCTTACATCAATACAAAAACATGTGTAGCCCTAACATCAATACAAAAACATGTGTAGCCCTAACATCAATACAAAAACATGTGTAGCCCTTACATCAATACAAATAAGATGTGCAGCCTTTACATCAATACAAAAACATGTGTAGCCCTAACATCAATACAAAAACATGTGTAGCCCTAACATCAATACAAAAACATGTGTAGCCCTTACATCAATACAAATAAGATGTGCAGCCTTTACATCAATACAAAAACATGTGTAACCCTAACATCAATACAAAAACATGTGTAGCCCTTACATCAATACAAATAAGATGTGCAGCCTTTACATCAATACAAAAACATGTGTAGCCCTAACATCAATACAAAAACATGTGTAGCCCTTACATCAATACAAATAAGATGTGCAGCCTTTATAGAAAGAAGTTCAGGTAATAGTACAAAGTTGTGTGGCTTTCGATTCAAAGAAATGTAGGTCTCATGTCCCAATACATTTGTACAAAAGTACTGAAGATTAACCCCGCCAGAACTGGACATGTTATACTCGGTGGTGCCCCATTGGAGGGAAGCCAGTCCTTTACATACATAGGTAGTAATGTGGTCCATCCTTTCAGAGTTTCTTCCAGGCATCTCTTCCGTGTCTACCGCCCCCCCCCCCGGAAAATGTTTAACGCCCCCCCCCACCGAAAATATCAAGTCGTCCCCCCCCCCGGAGAAAAAAGTCTGGCAGTAACACTGCATCCTTTACCTACATAGGTAGTATTGTGGACGGACCATCAGGGAGGAACAGACGCTGATGTTAAAGTTAGAACATACAAAGCTAAAGCAAAGAAAGAGCAGCCTTCACACAGCTGAAGAACATCTGAACCTCCAGTGAGCTTTCCTCGACCATCATATGCGTCTGTACACCTCCAACGTAACATCCGTGTTGTTGTATGGGGCAGAGACTTGGAGGATGACAAAGACGACCATTGATGAAGTCCAGATATTTATAAACGGCTGTCTCAGAAAAATACTTAAGTTCCGCAGATCCGGCTAAATCAACAGAGTTCACATATGGGAAACAACAGGACAACTTGTCGCTGGAGAAGAAACCAGGAAAAGAAGATTGAAAAGAAGATTTGGATAGGACAGACACTGCACATGCCGCCAGCTAATATCACCTGGAATGGAGGTGGAACTCTCAAGGAAAGCGCAAAAGAGGTCCGCCAAAAAGAAAAAACCCACACGGTGAAGTGACCTAGAGGCTGTTACTATAAAGATGGGTTACACGTGGAGTCAGGTTGAGAAGATGGCACAGGACGGAGGATTCAGGGGATCTTTGGTTGGTGGCCCATACCCCAGCAGGACAGAGAACTCTGGAGATTTTTGGTTGGTGGCCCATACCCCTGCATGGGTGACAAGCAGTGGTGATGATGTATGGTCTACAATTCAAAGTAAATAATTTCAATACAAAGTACTTCCTCCCCAGATATAAAGCCCTCTGACCCCCATATAGTACTAGGCCCAACGCATTGTACAATGTTGGCAACAGTACACAGTATATGTGGTGGTCTCAATATAAAAATAAATGTGGGGGAGGGGTTTATGTTTACACAGATTATTTGCCTGTTTACAATTTTTTTAAAGTTCTACTGACCAATTTATACTCTAACTTTATATAACAGTTGTTTTGAATGAAGAGCGTAATTAGGAGTAATGTCGATCCTAGTTTGTGTGAAAATAAGTGGTAAACTGCCCTACATAGTGAAACTCATGAGACAAAACCATATCAATGAGACCCATGAAGAACTAGAAGTGCGTCTAGCTCTTCGTTATTGTAATGGGAAAAGACAGCAACATTTTTGTTTTCTTGCAAGAAGATTAATCAAAATAAATCTAAAAAACCCCCAACTTTTTCGTCCACAATCAACAATAAACTTGCAGCACTGCTCTAAGTTATTGGGTTTTCGTATGTTTTCTTTGTATACTAATGTAGTGTTTCGCACTACCTAGACATATTAATTGGACATTTTTTTTTAAATTTCAAATTTATAATAAAAAATTGTATGGGAAACGAAAAAAAAAAATCAGATTTAGTGTGATAAAGGCAACAGAGCATCAGCTAAAAAAAAAACATCTAAAAATTTTTTTTCACATTTTATTATTAATCGTTATTATTTTCATTTTAATTAAAATTAACCTATTTTTTTGTCTAGCGACCAGTGTAAAAATCCCCGTGAAGCTAATTCAAAAGTACACGAACAATCGCAAGCACAACAGTATCACATTTTCGGCACACAGACAACATCATCGTGATCATCAGCCGTCGATTGCATCTCTCGGGCCGAATAGTGCAACAACAATGGCGATCCCACGCTATATTTCTTCATTCCTGTCGCCCCAATCCACACTGCTAATTGGTGCTTTCACATGCTCGCCCGTCTTCTCTGGGAATCTGATTTTTTTTTTTACGGAAAAGTCGTTGGTTATTTTGATCTCCTTGTGAGGATGAGTGAAGGAGGAGGGGGGGGGGGGGAGGATGGAGAACAGAAAGTATTATTGCCGCGGTTTTTCTTCTTCATCTAGGAATAAGTGCTTTATCAGGAGATATTTGAATGTTTAAGTGCGATGCTATTCTGCTCGAGTGAATACAGGGTTTGTGCCACGTGAACAAGAGCACCCGGGGAGGGTGGGGGGGGGTGTCTTACAACATAACTATGAGCACAAGGGTCTTTTAACACTTAACAAAAAATAACACAATCAGGATCTTAACTATGAAAACACGGGCTTAGAAAGAGGTAACTAAGCTAGTGATCTGTGGGTTTTTTTCATTATTTTTTTTTTCGTCGGCGGGGGGGGGGGGGGGGGGGGTCGTGGTGGTGGGGGGGGGGGCACTTAAAATTTCGAAAGGGAGGGTTGTGGACGATTCCGGGGGGAGGGGCTGACACTAAAAGTGTATAAAAATATATTTCTATATAAATTCCATTTCGTTCGTGGGGGGGGGGGGGGAGGGGGGGTAGACATGCTTCGGGAGAGTGGATGGGGGTGGGGGGAGAGTTGCCTCAAAGAAACAATGCTTGCGAAATATCACAGCTTATAACGCTTTAACCAACAACAAGGGTTAGCAGATACTCCCTGATCTAGGATTAGTGACTCGGATTACTCGGGTTTTGAGGAGAAGATTGTTTAAACAAAGATAAATCTCTCGGCAAGAATTTCATTTTAACGAAGCTCAATCCATGCAGTAAATTTTTTGTTCTAAAACTCGTGATTTTGTGTTTACTATGGTTTAACTATATGTGAAACAAAAGGACAAACTCACAACTTAAATACACGCTGCAAAGAGTGTGCATTGTTTGCTAACAAAGAGGGATGCGATCGGATGCACAAACATGCAGAGATTATTAGATATTGATTGGGTGTGAGTGGAAGCGTCCTTCAGACTAGCTAAATGTATTTTTGTGAAACAAGAGTCTATCATTTGCGAACAGGATGTGGGTGGGTGTTGATTTAAGGGTGGGGGGGGGGGGGGTATTATCCCTTTACACAGGATGTGAGTGTATGTTGACTTGGGGAGTGGGGGGGGGGGGAGGGTCATATAACCTTTCAACGTTGTGAGTGTGTCTTGACTAGTGGGGGGGAGAAGTTATGCTTTCCACAGGATGTGAGTGTTGAGTTGGGGGGGGGGGCATCTACCCTTTCAACAGGATGTGAGTGTTGAGTGGCGGGGGGGATCTACCCTTTCAACAGGATGTGAGTGTTGAGTTGGGGGCGGGGATCTACCCTTTCAACAGGATGTGAGTGTTGAGTTGGGGGGGATCTACCCTTTCAACAGGATGTGAGTGTTGAGTTGGGGGCGGGGATCTACCCTTTCAACTGTATGTGAGTGTTAAGTGGGGGAGGGTCATCTACCCTTTCTACAGGTTGTGAGTGAGTGTTGAGTTGGGGGGGGGGATCTACCCTTTCAACAGGATGTGAGTGTTGAGTTGGGGGGGGGGGGATCTACCCTTTCAACAGGATGTGAGTGTTGAGTTGGGGGGGATCTACCCTTTCAACAGGATGTGAGTGTTGAGTTGGGGGGGGGGGGGATCTACCTTTTCAACTGTATGTGAGTGTTAAGTGGGGGAGGGTCATCTACCCTTTCTACAGGTTGTGAGTGAGTGTTGAGTTGGGGGGGGGGATCTACCCTTTCAACAGGATGTGAGTGTTGAGTTGGGGGGGATCTACCCTTTCAACAGGATGTGAGTGTTGAGTTGGGGGGGGGGGGGATCTACCTTTTCAACTGTATGTGAGTGTTAAGTGGGGGAGGGTCATCTACCCTTTCTACAGGTTGTGAGTAGGTACTGATTGAAGGAGGTGTATTTTCTCTAAGCTTCAGGTTCCATAAAGCGGAGATGCTGTTTATATAAAACTGAGTGGATGTTTATATAAAGCTGAAACGCTGTGTCTATAAAGCTGATAATTAGGCCCATGAAGCTGAGAAATGGGTCTAAAGCTAAGTTTATGGCTCTATAAAGCTGAGAGGATGGGTCTATAAAATGTAGGCGAGGTGCGTTAGTGCACCCGCCCGCCAGTTCACATCAAGCTTCATGAATGCATGAATCAGAAGTCTGTAGACATAATTGAAGGAAGACTTTCAATGCCTGCAGCGAGAAAAACATTCGTCGTATGTGATACATCGCTGTTTGGGTAAACACAAACATATTTACAGCGACTAGCGGCGCCCACGTCAATCGTAAATCATTAGTCACCCTTGGTACGTTAAACATTCTATCCATTTTGTTTTCAGTCAGGATCATGCGAGACTTAGAGCTTGGGGTTGACGAGAAACAATATTGCAAATATATTTTGGGAGAGGTATTGTCCAGTGCTAACCCCCCCCCCCCCCGCCACCCTCTCGTTGAGTTGTAGACTGTGGCGTAGCGACCCCTCCTGGCGCCCGGGGACAAACTTTCAATTTGGCTCCCCCCCCCCATATATTTTTTTATATTTGTAATTCAAAACTGCAGCTAAAATGAGATTTTAATTTTTTTTCAACCCATTTTAGCGTCCCTAGGGTCGGCGCCCGGGGACATATTTACCCCCGCCACCCCCCGTCGCTACGCCTCTGGTTGTACATCCGCCTATTTTTATGAAAACCTTACTTGTACATCATCCATTAAGTAGCAATTTTAAAATCTAAACATTATATCTGGTCTCAAAAAGTAATGTTTTTTTTTTTTTAGAATTGTTCAAATTACTTTTACTGACTCCGCTGTGACAATTTGGCTGGACAAATAGCGGGTCATCGTCCTTATTAATTAGGCCGATCGATAAAGGTTTACCTTTGGTATTCACTAATTGGGCAAAATGGGTTCCTCTTGGACGAGGGCGTTGGTGCCCAGAACCACTAATTGATGTAAATGTTAATTAAATTAAGTTCTTGACGTAATTACATGTGTATTATTTCAACAGTAAATTATACAATGTGTAATTTTACAAAATAAAAGAAAAACCTACCATTTTGATTTATCAAAATATAGCGGATAGCTTGTGCTAATTTAGCCATAAAACTATTATATTGATTTTTTTAAAAATCTGTATTAATTTTAACATAGTTTAGGATAGCTGATAGATGCACTTTTTCGTATAAAACTCTGCATAAGTGGGTACAACCCTCCCTCTCACAACGCCATTGAATTACTTTATCTTAATCCCACGCTCCTGAACACCAGTAGACTACCTAATCTTAATTCCAAGGTTCTTAACGACAGTGAACTGTATAATCTTAATCCCAAGGTTATAAACACCAGTAGACTACCTAATCTTAATCCCAAGGTTATAAACACCAGTAGACTACCTAATCTTAATCCCAAGGTTATAAACACCAGTAGACTACCTAATCTTAATCCCAAGGTTCTGAACGCCAGTGAACTGTATAATCTTAATCCCAAGGTTATAAACACCAGTAGACTACCTAATCTTAATCCCAAGGTTCTGAACGCCAGTGAACTGTATAATCTTAATCCCAAGGTTATAAACACCAGTAGACTACCTAATCTTAATCCCAAGGTTCTGAACGCTAGTAGACTGTATAATCAAGCTATCTAGTTCTCAACGCCAGCTAACTATATAATTTTAATCCCAATGTTCTTAACACCAGTATTATAATCTTATCCCAAGGTGAGACAATGGATTTGTAGATCCAAAAGTCAGAAATCCAACCTGACGATAAACAAACATGTTATTTTCGATTTTTCAACCAGCGTTCCAGTGTGAAGCAAGCTTTGAAACACTAGTCAAGACCTTGCCTTAGGCAAGTCGATACAAAATAAGTTTTTTAAAATTCTTTTAAAAACTATATCGGTCGAGGACATTGACGATAGGATAGACGTAGGTGAATGATGACTAGTTGTAAGTGATAGTTTTCTGGCAGCTGGAGCAAGGTTAACAACAGGGATGGTGTGGGAGGTGGCCGTCAATATCGGGATGGATGACACGTTTAGTTTGTGGTTTGTTGGTGGTGTTGGGGTGAGTGAGTGGGTTGTAGTTGTAAACAGATGAAGTTTGTTGGTGGTGTTGGGGTGAGTGGGTGGGTGGGCTGTTGTAAACAGTTGTAGTTTGTTGATGGTCTTGCGGTGAGTGGGTTGTAGTTGTAAACAGATGTAGTTTGTTGGTGGTGTTGGGGTGATTGGGTGGGCTGTTGTTGTAGTAAATATTTGTAGTTTTGTTGGTGGTGGAAAAATGCGGTCCAAAATTGTTGTTACCTTGTTCCTAAGGTAGAATTGGAGATCGTATTTTTACTTTCTCGAATACGAAGTATAGAGAAAGTATTGTAATCCTGTTTTCCCTGAGTCGGAAAAACACAGTTTTGCAATTTTTTCCGTATGTATGTGTGTGTGTATGTGGGTATGTGTTAATGTGTGTCTGTAAACACGATCACTTGAGTACCGTTATATCTAGCTTGATGAAATTGCATATATAAGTATTCTATCGAATTTGTAGTACTGCATCAACTTTTCAGCGATTTCCGGTAACAAGAAGTGGAACTTTTTCTACTTTCGATTTTTCAAAAGCGTATAACTTGAGTACTGTTTCATATAGATGAACGAAATTTAACAAATGTGTAAAAGATCTACTTTTCTGCTTTCTACCAAATTTTGAGTAATTTCCGTTGACCGGATTTCTCAAAAAACGAATGTGAATTTTTATAGTACTAATAATACTCCGCATTATTATACACAGATTGTTTTGCGTTCACTTGGTGCGCGATTCTTTTTTCTACGAGATTCTAGACAGTTTAAGTAAATAAAAATAGATTAAAAATATTGTCTATATCCCGAGTTGCCATCCCCCGTATAGTTATGTAAGAATATCCCAAAAAGTTTAGGGGAGATCACTCCCGGTTTATTTTTATGTTTAGTTTTTGCTTTCTTCGGGTGGAGTTTTCCTGTTTTAGGTTTGTGTTTTTGCTTCTAGGATTAGCACAGTGTTTCTTCCAGACCTTTTGTTTGAAAGTAATAGCTTTATATTTATAAATAATATGTATGCTAGAAACTTGCGCTTTTCTATCTATAGATAGTTAGTAGTTTGAAAGTTGTAGTTTTCTAGTTGTCAACAATTTATTTGAAAGTTCGAGTAGTCTAGCCGGGAAAGAGAGCACGCCGTATTGATTTCTGGCATCTCTCACTTCTGGTACCGTCCCTCGTGCCGGAGCTCGCTGCTGATGTCGTTACTCGCGGCTTTGTCAGGCACTCGAGCTTTCAAACAAGATTCTGGGGCACAATTGGCTCAGAGTTTCTGAGGTTCTGCATGATTCAGGGACAGGAGAGGATCAGAATTTATAGTGTACTAGAACATTCAGGGGCACAATTGGCTCAGAGTTTCGGTTCTGCATCATTCAGAATTGCCTGTCTCCTATAAAGTTCGGAGACAGAAGATATAGTTTATTGTGTACTACAACATTCAGAGACAGAAAAGGATCAGAGATTATAGTGTACTACAACATTCAGGTACAAAAGATAGTTTATAGTTTACGACAACATTCAGAGACAGGAAGGGCTGAGTTTATCTTATACATCAACACTCACGGACAGAAGAGAATCAGAATTTCTCGTGTAGTATAACACTCAGGGACAGAAGAGAGTTAGAATTTCTCGTGTGCCAGAACACTCAGGCACAGAAGAGAGTCAGAGTTGTTTCTGTTCAACAAGGTCCTGGAACAAAATTGTGATCATATCTCTTTTTTTTTCTACAAAAGTCCGAGATTTTTTTTAGTCCTGTTTTTTACAGCTTCAGGCATGGAAGAGTTCTGTAATTTAGCGTGTCACGTGGTTTGATAACACTTTTTTGTGTGTTCAAAATGTATTACATGAACTTGCTGCACGATAATGAAATGAAGAATTTTGAACATGATATGGAGATGAGCGATTACTGAAGTAATTTTATTTAAATCTATTACAATATTTCTGGATTCTTTCTTATTTGTGAACTTAACCGAGGAGGAATTCGTAAGAAAAGGTATCTATCATTATTAAATACATTTAATTAATTAAAATATTTCATTATATGTTTCATATACACATCTCTGTTAGAGATATTTTATTTTAAAATACGTTTTCTTTTTGTATATGAACTGTCTCTACTGCATTACTTTATAAAATAACCGAGATTTTTTTTACTGAAGAAAAGTTCAACCAGTTACGTTCCCAGAATTCTTCCTATCTTGTATAAGAACATTTTTAACTAGAATATAACAGAAATCAATGAGGTGTTTTTCGATCTCTCTCACGTAAAGAGCTCAAATAAGCCCTCTAATGTTTTCTATAGAGGCGGGGATTAACTCCATTACCTTTAGATCTGGATTAGAGATAATGCCAGACGTGTATTTGTCCTGGAATTAAATGGGGCACCAGAATAAAAGTAATCCAATCCACAGTGCTTACCACTGTCTTAAAGTTCACTGAGTTAATTATTTCTTGACGAGTTTAGCAACAGGAACGGTATGACCTAGCGGTAGAGCGCTAGAGTGCTAATCCGAAAGTTTCGAAGTTCGAATCCTGGTTTAAGTTAGTAGAACATCCCCTAGTCCACCCATCTCTGATGGGTATCTAAACCACGTTAGGGAAAGTAAAGGCGGCTGGGCATAGTGCTGACCACACTATCTCTTCATATGCCGAGGTCACAGAAACAGGTGAACTCTACTTCACGTTCGAAAAGGCAACTTTACTTAATTTACTTAGTTCAGCATCATCCCATGGGTACCATTGACGTTAAAATTTTATAAAAGTAAAAATAGTACTAGTACATGAGCACCAGAAGTATAGGTCAAGTAGAGTCAGGCTGGGGAAAAAATGTAGAATTAAGAAATAATACAATATCGACATTTAATAACTGATTTGAATATATAGCAGATTGAACAAGTATTATTATTTAAATTGTAAGGCGGCATAACTCATAACAAAACCCAGATTCCTGACTCGGTGACCTCCCTCTCCTATATAAATCCCGAGTTCGACCACGGTCAGCGGATTTAATGATGTAATTACCCCATTGAATTACCCCGTGAGTAGCTTCCCCTTTTAAGAAGTGGCGGGGCGAGAGATGGTGGAAATATAGGGTGCCATTGTTTATATTCCCGACCTAATTGATGGAATAGCTGGGCTAGCTCAATCGAACACAAAATGGTGGGTGTTTTTTTTTGTTTAACGTTCTATGCTGGGGTTTCGTTACAGCTTTTATAGCCCTGAGTAGCTATAGTATAATGATATATTGGTACTTTGACTGTACAAGGGGTGTAGGAATAGGTCAATATAAATAAAAAGCCGACGGACAAAAAACCGACAGGTATAAAAAGCCGACTGACAAAAGGCCGACATGAATAAAAAGCCGACTGACAAAATAATTACAGGATTAAAAAGCCGACTGACAAAAGGCCGACATGGACAATTCGACATTACCTATCATCCACTAACGTGGGAAATTTACGAAACATTCACGACACATTACTTATCATCGACGTAGCATTGGCCATTTACGACACATACATTACTTATCATCGACTTATCGTGGAACATAACGACAGCACGACATTACCTATCAACGACTTAACATAGACCATTCACGACACAGTCACGGCAATACGACATTACTTATCATCGACTTAACATAGACCATTCAAGACACATTATATATTGCCTATCATCGCCTTTACGTGGAACATTCACGACACATAAACTAAACTACAACATAATCCTACCCCCGTATCGACGCTGGGACCGTGAAAGCCACTTGTTTATATCTGTACATCAAACACAGAATCTCACACAAACTATGTTGGCTTCTATCGATCCTACAATCTTTAAAAAATATTAAATCACCTTATATTTAGTTTTATTTTAAATTATTTAAAATTTAAAAAAAAAAGCTTAAATCACTGTATATTTAGTTTGATATTAAATTATTTAAAATTAAAAAAAAATAACTTAAATTACTGTATATTTAGTTTGATTTTAAATAATTTAAAATTTAAAAAAAAAATTAAATCATCGCATATTTAGTTTGATTTAAAATCATTTAAAATTTAAAAAAAAAACTAAAATCACCGTATATTTAGTTTGATTTTAAATTATTTAAAATGAAAAAAAAAACGAAAATAAAAGTTCCAGGTTATCATGACCTCTGATTTTATTGGATATCATCAGTTCCTTTTTCCGGACGCTAAAGTCGCATCGAGGCGAAATAAGTTCAGGTCGTCATGGCAACCACAATCGTATTATTTTGTAAACATATTGATGGTTTTTCAGTGAATGTTTCGGTCGATAATGTTTTCATGTCTGCACGATCTACAGACTTGTATACAGTATAAATACATACAAGCTGGATACCCGTTCTTCGCTACGAGGGGAAACTCTGTCATATACATTTTGGAGCACAGAAAAAAGGCGCAAATCACAAAACACAAAGAAAATTATTTTGTTTCTTTGCAATAATTGAAAAGAATCAAAATGAGATGGTAACAGAAGGTGGAAATAAATACACCGCAACTCAACCAGTACGACACCACGACCCAAATCCAACACTACCTCATCCCACAGTCCAACAGGAAACATAACCAAGTGTGATACCCCGAACCGCAATACCCCCTCCCCTCCCCCCCCCCCCCGAAACCATCCCTTATACTTTTATGTCTACAATCGGTTTCTTTTACATGTTTAACAACCGCTCCACCTATTGTTAAAAATTGCTCCACCTATCATCCACTGAAAATACTTTCCATGTACATTGACAAGCTTCCACTCCAAAATTTGGTCCAAAAAAGGCACTGCTCTTTATCAGTATTTATTTAGTTGCTAAACAATTGACTTAAAAAAACAACTATTACATCAATATATCAATCCAGAGAGCAGTTTATCTCCTACATTTCAACTGTGTGTAAATTCAGTAATGCAGATAAAATCAGGTTTCTATTTGTTTCTTCCCCCGTAGCACCAACATCCCGCATCCCTCTCCACTCCCCTCCCCTCAATCCCCCTCACCCCCCAAATCCATCCCCTGCTCACTAGCCACGCATCACGCGGCTAAACAACTTGAACATAGGTTGAATAATTTATAGAGCAATAGTTTCACATTCGCTCTAGGCTAATACATTCCTGGTCTGAGATTACTAGACATACGGAGAAGGGGAGTAACATTTCCGTATACAGACAAGGGGAGTAATCACTGGATATACAGACAGGGGGAATAATCAGTGGATATACAGACAGGAGGAATAATCAGTGGATATACAGACAGGGGGAATAATCAGTGGATATACAGACAGGGGGAATAATCAGTGGATATACAGACAGGGGGAATAATCAGTGGACATACAGACAGGGAGAGTAATCTCTGGAAATGCAGACAGGGGCTATAATCACTGGATATATAGACAGGGGGAATAATCAGTGGATATACAGACAGGGGGAATAATTACTGGATATACAGACAGGGGCTGTGATCACTGGATATACATATACAGCCAAGGGCTGTAATCATGGGATATACATAAAAGGGAAGTAACCACTGGATATACAAATAAGAGGAGTAATCATTGGATATACGGACAGGGGGAGTAATAATAGGACATAGAGACTATGTGGAGTAATCACTTGATAAACAGACAGGGGAGAATTTACCAGATATACAGGCATGAGTTTTCAATTTTTTCAAAGACTTACAGAGAGCTCCCAACTTAGGAAACCATTTAACTGAGTCATTAGTACCTTTAACAGGACGCAGTAGCACAGATAGACTTTTGATATCGGTTTAATGAGCTTTTTGAACATGGGTACCACAACTGATTACCCGATAAATTAATCAATACAGTTGATGAAAGTACATGTCAGAAAAAAAATGCCAGAAAGAAATATTACTATTGTAAATCTGTATCAGTCATCACAAGCCGATGATGAAAACTGTAATACTAAAGCGAACGCGGCAAGATAAACTGACCCTGTAAATTACATGTCTGAGATTTTAAAAAATGTAAATCTACAATAGTCCTTACATGTCGAATGATGAGCATGGTAATGGACTATCGGGATATAGACAATATTTTAAAAACATTTTTAATTACTAAAACGTTTTAAAATAGAATAGAATCTCGTAGAAAAAAGAATTGCACACCAAGTGAACGCCAAGTAAAATGTGCATAATATTGCGGAATATTATTAGTACCATATAAATTCACATGCGTTTTTTGAGAAATCGGAAAAAGCGTAAATTACTACTTCCGGTCAACGGAAGTTACTGAAAATTTGATAGAAGGCAGACAATTAGATCTTTTACTTACATTTGAAATTTCATTTATCTATCTGAAATAGTACTCAAAGTATAGGCTTTTGAAAAATGGAAAGTAGAAAAAGTTTCACTTCCGGTTACCGGAAATTGCTAAAAAGTTGACGCGGATCTACGATTTTCTTTAATACTTATATAGGAAATGTCATCAACCTAGCTGAAACGGTACTCAGGTTATCGTGTTTACAGACACACACATACACACACACAGACATACGGACAAGATTGCAAAATTATGTTTTTCCGACTCAGGAAGGTTTAAAACGTCGAGATTTGCAAAATCTCGATTTTTTTTTGCACGATTACAAAACTCGCTATACTTCGTATATACGAGAAAATAAAAAAAGCGATATTCTATGTACTAAATAACACAATTTTTGAATACACGATGTCTAACACTTTAAAAACGTGAGTATGAAAATTGACGCCATAACAATTCCGATACAGACGGTGTATTTACAATGAGTTTTTTAAAATAGATAAATGTACCGAGAAAATGGGACGAAACTCTCGATGTCTTATCGAGCTAATTTCCTCCCTTTGTTGTCAGAGTTCATGTTCGTGGATTTCCGAGACAATATTTCTAAAATATTTAGAGCATGAATATGGTGAATGTCATTTTTAGAACAACATAATTTTCTTTTTAGGACATCCTTTCTTGACCCTTACAGTACTTCAGGGAGAGAAAAAAAAGATTTGCTACATGTTTTTATGTATTGGTTTGAAATGTATTTCTAAAAAAAATATTCACAGAATATTAATGAAGGAGCTGTTATTTAATATAGAATGCATTAATTCTTTTGTCTTCATGATCTCCAACTGAAGAAAAAAATATGAGTCAATGTTTTAATATTGATTTGGTCGGTAAAATTTAACGGATTTTATGAGGCTGGCGAGAGAGAGAGAGAGGGAGAAATATATATATATAAATATATATATATATATATATATATATATATATATATATATATATATATATATATATATAGAGAGAGAGAGAGAGAGAGAGAGAGAGAGCTGTATGGTTCATTAATCTTCAACATTTTATAAAATACGTAATTTCGAATGACATTTAAAATAAACCGGGAGTGATCTCCTCTAAACTTTCTCGAATATTCTTATATAAAATAACAGGGGATGGGAACTCGGGCTATAGACATGATTTTTAATCCATTTTAAATACTTAAAGTTTTAAAAATAGAATAAAATCTCGTAGACAAATTAATTGCACACCAAGTGAACGCGAAATAAAAAAGCGCATAATAGTGCGCAATATTATTATTACTTTTAAAATTTACATTAGTTTTTTGAGAAATCGGAAGTAGCGTAAAGTACTACTTCCAGTCAACGGAAATGACTCAAAATTTAATAGAAGGTAGAGAATTAGATCTTTTACTTACGTATGAAATTTCATTTATCTATCTGAAATAGTACTCAAGTTATAGGCTTTTGAAAAATTCAAAGTAGGAAAAGTACCACTTCCCGTTATCGGAAATCGCTCAAAAGTTGATACGGATCTACGATTTTGATTAAATACTTATATATGAAATTTCATCAACCTAGCTGTAACGGTACTCAAGTTATCGTGTTTACACACGGACACACACACACACACACACACACACACACACACACACAGACACACAGACATACGGACAAGATTGCAAAATTATGTTTTTCCGTATCAGTGAGATGCAAAACGTCGAGATTTGCAAAAATCTCGATTTTTTTTTTGCACGATTACAAGACTTTCTCTATACTTCGTATATACGAGAAAGTAAAAAAACATCAAGTGGTTAATTAGGAATTAAAATCAGCAAATGTCTTTTTATTTTCGAGAAAAAAAATTAAATCAAGCAGAAGCTGCCATGATTAATCCATAATTTAGCTGACACGTTGCAGAAAAAAGTGCACCGTTAGCAGAAATATAAGTCGAGCTGCATGTTTAAGCGGCAAAATGTAGATTGTAGGTCCTATACAGCTTGTATTCCCATGTAGATTGTAGGTCCTAGGTAGATTGTAGGTTCCATGTGGATTGTAGGTCCTATGTAGATTGTAGGTCCCATGTAGATTGTAGGCCCTATACATCTTGTAGGTACCATGTAGATTGTAGGTCCTATGTAGATTGTAAGTCTCATGAAGGTTGAAGGTCCCTTGTAGATTGTAGGTACCATGTGGATTATAGGTCCTATGTAGATTGTAGGTACAATGCAGATTGTAGGTCCAATGTAGATTGTAGGTCCTATGTAGATTGTAGGTCCTATGTAGATTGCAGATCCTATGTAGATTGTAGGTCCTATGTAGATTGTAGGTCCTATATAGATTGTAGGCCCAGGGTAGATTGTAGGTCCCATGTAGATTGTAAGTCTCATGAAGGTTGAAGGTCCCTTGTAGATTGTAGGTACCATGTGGATTGTAGGTCCTATGTAGATTGTAGGTCCCATGTAGATTGTAGGTCCCATGTTGATTTTAGGTCCCATGTAGATTGTAGGTCAGGGTAGATTGTAGGTCCCATGTAGCTTGTAGGTCCCTTTTATATTGTAGGCCCCTTGTATATTGTAGGTCCCATGTAGATTGTAGGTACCTTGTATATTGTAGGTCCTATGTAGATTGTAGGTCCGGGGTAGATTGTAGGTCTGTGTAGATTATTGGTCCCATATTTTATTAAAGGTCCCAGGTCACCATGTTCCCCAAAGACACTTGCCTGATTGCCGTTTGCCCTAAAGCGACGAATTCCCAAATGGTCACTTGCCCGAAAAACATAAGTACTTTCAGGGATTCACTGTAATTCGGTTATCAAACCTTGAACAGCTATATGAGGAGAATTTCACTACCCCCGTTCCCCACCCCCCACCTTCCTAATCAAGTATTACGAGTTCAGCAAAAGTACTAAATTAAAAAAAAAACATTATTATTTGGAGATTTGAACTATAAACTAAAGTGTAGTAGCTACTAACTTTTTATACACTGATCTTACGAATCTCTATCGTCCCGTACTTGTCTAGTCCGAGCTAATGTTGTGTTACAAACAAATAAAACAAAATAAAAAAATAACTGGTCCTTTGTATAAGTCTAAACAATATACGAAGCGTTAGAAACATCGAACATCATATAAAATGCCACATTTGGCTTATATCTCTTTGTAATCGGTGAAAAATTAATTTCATAAAAATAGTATCATTGATGTTAAAAACACATAATCACATACGTAGAATCATAAGACTTCACAATTAGGTTAAGTTGCTGATAAATCATGAAATGTAATGTCTCTAACGTAATCCGATATCTGTCTTAGACTCTTAACGATGTTAAGATCATAAAACACTATTTTATTAGTTTCTACTGACACAACTCGTTGGGTTTCGATCGTAAGAAAAAAGAAAAGGTATAAAATAATTTTATAAAATGTTTATGTGTCTGGCGCCCTTTGAGTTCTAGATGTAGAGTAATGTTGTCTGTCAAATTTGTATGTGGGAGTTACCATTGTGTGCCCGTTTTTTACTTTCTCGTATATACGTAGTATAGAGAAAGTATTGTAATCGTGCAAAATCGACGTTTTACACCTCACTGATACGGAAAAACATAATTTTGCAATCTTGTCCGTATGTCTGTGTGTGTGTGTCTGTGTGTCTGTGTGTCTGTGTTTAAACACGATAACTTGAGTACCGTTACAGCTAGGTTGATGAAATTTCATATATAATTATTATATCAAAATCGTAGATCCGTATCAACTTTTGAGCGATTTCCGACAACCGGAAGTGGTACTTTTTCTACTTTGAATTTTTCAAAAGCCTATAACTTGAGTACTATTTCAGATAGATAAATGAAATTTCACATGTAAGTAAAAGATCTAATTTTCTACCTTCTGTTAAATTTTGAGTAATTTCCGTTGACCGGAAGTAGTAATTTACGCTACTTCCGATTTCTCAAAAAACTAATGTAAATTTTTAAAGTACTAATAATATTGCGCACTATTATGCGTTTTTTATTTAGCGTTCACTTGGTGTGCAATTAATTTGTCTACGAGATTTTATTCTATTTTTAAAACTTTAAGTATTTAAAATGGATTAAAAATCATTTCTATAGCCCGAGTTCCCATCCCCTGTTATTTTATATAAGAATATTGGAGAAAGTTTAGGGGAGATCACTCCCGGTTTATTTGTGCCTGTTTTTATGTTTTGGTTTTGATAAAATGCTTCCGTTGTATTGTCAATAATTCGGTTTCTAGAGCAACGATACTTCTTTTTCTTCGTTGATAATTGTAACGTTGTGTAAGATATTCTCCAACACAATTAAGTATTTAGTGTAAACCATTTTCACGCTATATATTAGGTCGTTGACTCAGATTTCAGCCTGCTTTGTTTTTGGATTTGCTTCCATAGCCTTTGTCCAACCAAGAACAAACTACAAGGCAGCAGTTGTTTGATTTTGGAGTTTTCTCTCCTAGAAGAGTTGCTGTCTCTAGCTATTGAGCCTCATCTGCCCAGGAAGCGATACTTAAATTAAAAAGGATCCACCAAAACATTAAGAAAATTGTCAGAACTACTGTTCCCAAAACCCCCAACCATACCTTAATATAAAATAAGATTAATGTTATGACTTAGTATTGACTGTGACGATAGAAGAAGAAATTTTAAGTTTGACAAGACTTAAACATGAGTTACATATCTTTCAGTGCCAGAGGTCCCCTTCGCTCGTGAGTTGACGGGTGCCAGGATGGACACACCCACTGCGCCCGTCCAGGCTCTATCCCCCTCGTCTCTGTTGGCCATGTCCCTGCTACAGCCGAATGGTACCGGGATGGACGTGGAACTGTGGGACCTCAGCCAGTCGCAGACTTACAGATGGGTCTTGTGGGTACAGACAATTTTAGAACCGTTCATTATTTTATTTGGTGAGTTTTATTTTTTAAAATATTTCATTCGTATAATTTCGAAACTTTTATTATTTTTTTATTTTTTTATTTTTTGCTTTTCCTTGTTAATTCATATTTTAGAACCATTTATTATTTTATTTGGTGAGTTTTATTTCATTTCTATTTTTGTTTTTATTCATATATTTTTAGAAACGTTCATTATTTTATTTGGGGATTTTTAGTCTTTATTTTTGTTTTTATTCATATATTTTAGAACCGTTTATTATTGTATTTGATGAGACGTTTTATTTATTTGTATATTTTGTTTTTTGATTCGTATAGTTTAGATCCGTAAATTATTTTATTTAGTCTGATTTAGTCTGGGTTTTTTTTTTATTCAGATTTAAAAAAAAAAACCTTGCAGTGTTATATTTATTGAGGTGAAGATAGAGCTTAGGTTTCTTGATTCAGATACTTACAACCGTTCAACATTATATTTGGTAAGTCATAACTGCAAATACATTTAATGGATTCAATTTAAATGGCTGCTCTTTCCATCCTAAATCGTCCTGTATGTGATCTTAGAATCTGATATTTAGAACCGTTGCTGGGGCTTTCGGGCATACATCCATTTAGTGACTAATTGTGACGGTTGTTTCCTATGTTAACATACGCTGAATTGATGCCAGAAGGTGACCATTGCTTTTTCTGAGGTTTAACAGCCCCTTTTCCTTTTCTATCCACTAACTGCGACAACAATCTTCCCTGTATTAACGCTCCAAGAAGGCGAGACAGCCCACTTTGGGAATATCTGTGTTAGTTGAATGTGAAAGTAAAAGTAAAGTTACCTTTTCGAACCTGATGGTCCATGGGACAAGTGAAGTAGAGTTCACCTGTTTCTGTGACCTCGGCATATTGTGGTCAGCTCTATTATCAGCTGCCTGTACCTTCCTTAACTTGAGTTAGGTACCCATCAGAGCTGGATGGACTCAGGACGGTCTACTGACTTGGTCCAGGATTCGAACTCGAGACCTTCGGGTTAGTAATCTAGCGCTCTACATAGACCACTCCAGGACACCGCATACACAATTCTTTGAAAACCCGACGCGACAGAAAGAGGACCTCACATTCAAGCTATTGATAAAAAAATTATTCTAGTAATAGCAGCTTTGTTTGAAGCGTACAACACAAAAAAAAATGTGACTTAAGGTGACAGAGATGAAAAAAAGTGTCATAAATGTAATAACAATGATGAAAAACTGTCATTATAATCCCACACTTTGTAAGTAGAGCTGTATAGCTAATCTGTAAAGACATCGGAAAAGTTTTCATTTTTAATCTATAATAATTAGATTTTTTTTTTAAACAAAAAAATGAAATGCTAATTAGACCAAACAACTTCGTCAGCGAAAAATATATTACTTGAATTTAATTAATTAACAAAGAATTTTAAAATCTCCAATCTCCAAATATATATATATATATATATATATATATATATATATATATATATATATATATATATATATATATATATATATATATATATATATATATATATATATATATATATAATATAGACCCTTGACCGGATGTGAGAGAATATAAGCACTTTGTTTACTTCCTCTATCGTTGGCCGAAATAATCACTACTTTGTTGTGTTAGGTGAATCCTATTTTAGACCCGGAAGTTTAGTACCGGCCGAGATTTAACAACATCCGCTCCCTGTGGTAGAAAAGCCGTATAGAATCTCTCTCATTATAAGCACGTCAAGAATGATCAGTAGCTTCACTTTGTCACCAGATCTGCCTCGCATTATCTGCCTCACATTATCTGCTTTACATTCACCGTCTCATATTATCTGCGAGGGCTACTTTTATTTTTACATCGAAAAAAAAATTTGAAACTAATAATGTTCTTTAAGTTTCAAAATGTTTAAAGAAAGAGAAAAAAAAAACAAATGAGGGAAAAAATCCATCGACTTCACTTTGTCTTCTGGTGAATTTTTTCTCTCCATTATGTTAATCTCTTTGAGATATTAGAGGCTGCTACCTCCCCCCGAACAACCCCCTCCCCCACATCCTCCCCCCACCCACCCCACATACACCAGCGCACTTTTCCGCAGGTTCCTCCAAATTGAAATCGACATAAAAAAAAGATGCGATTCGTTTATTTTTGTGACAACAAATTGATTCATCTTTTTCTAAATTTTAAAAAAGAAAATTGTATCTTCCGGGAGGAAATTTCAAGATTAATCAAAATAGTTGGCGAGAGTTTTGGGAGTAATTAAAGAGCAGAGCCCAATTATGTGACGCGTTGTCTAAGTAACGCGACGTCATTGTAGTGAATGACTCGTCGTTACACTGACCTTATAGCGGGGTGTGACGTCAATTTACGGGGAGGCCACGCCATTGTAGCAATTAACTCTACAACGGTCAGGTCATTCTTCAAATAGGTCCAACCTTACTGCGCTTGTAAGCAGAGTTTCTTCCAGGCATCTACCGCCCCCCCCCCCCCCCCGAACGAGATGGAATTTATATAGTAAACATACACTTTTACTAGTGTCCGCCCCTCCCGAAAAATGTTCACCCCCCCCCCGGAGAAAAAAGTCTGAAGTAACACTGCGTGTAAGTAGCTCACGCTTGGGTGCACATAAAGAAAGTGGGCGTGGCTTATAGATGACGTCATCTCTTGTTGTTGTTTTTCTTTTCCCCTTTCCTCCAACCACAGGTCTACTGGGTAACACGCTGGCGGTGACGACACTGATGACGAAACACCTGCGCGTGACGTCATGCTGCCTGTACCTGGCGGCCAAGTGTGTAGGTGATGCTGTGTTCCTGGGTGTGTTGTTCGTCGTCTGGCTGTTCCGTGTCCACGCCAGGGTCATCAACCATGCCGGTATTTGCCAGGTCAGTTCAGTTAGGTCAGCGTTGTGTTAGGTCATCTATGTGTGAGGTCATTTGTGTGTTTGGTCACTTGTGAGTTTGGTCAGTTTTTTTAGATCAATTGTATGTTAGGTCATCTATGTGTTTGGTCAGTTGTGTTAGGTCATCTATGATATAGGTCATCTATGTGTTAGGTCAGTTGTGTTAGGTCATCTATGTGTTAGGTCACTTGTGTTAGGTCATCTATGTGTAAGATCAGTTGTGTTTTAGGTCATCTGTTAGGTCAGTAGTATGGTAGGTTAGCTGTGTCATCTGTATATTAGGTCAGTTGTGTGTGAGATAATTTGTGAGTTAGGTCATCTGTATGTTAGGTCAGCGGTGTCTTAGTGCAGTTGAATATCAGGTCAGTTATATGTGATAGGCCAGATGTATATCAAGTCTACTGTTATCAGGTCATTTGTGTGTTAGGTCATTTGAGTATCAGTTCATTCAAGAATAAGGTCACGTGATCAGTATCTTAGATCAGTTGTGTTTGTCAGTTCATGTGTGAGTTAAACTGTATTTAGATCAGTTGTGTGACAGCTCAGTTGAGCTTAACTCTTCTGAAAGCCAAAGCATGTATGTGTTTTGGTGTGTATGTTTGTATGGGCAAACTACAATGTGTGTACACTTCACCCTGCGATGTTTTCACATAGTTATTTATGTTTTACAAAACACTGCGCGACCGCACAGCTTAAAGTGAGCACTTTGTTTTGACTTAGTGAGTATCGTCCATTACGGCTATCAGAATTTTCGCGCCATTTTGGACAAAATTTTACATATACCCAAGTAGTTTACTATGTTAAGACAATAATATACATTAATTTTCTAATTATTTTGATACAAATTTTTAAGAAGATAAAACCTTGAAACTTTTTTTTTAACATTTTGATAATCTCCCCTTTTACAAGAAACCTTTAAATTTGAGACAAATACTCAAATACTGATGCATCAAATGAACACATCCATTTCCTATCCTTAGATTCTTTACACAAACTAAAACCACTCCAATAGGCTTCAAAAGTCTATGAAATCATACTAATTTGTATTGAAATCTTTTTTAAAATATGACAAGCGATAAAGGTATAGTTATGTTTAAACTATCTATTTTCATATTTTTGTATTGAATATAAGCCTTTGGGATTATTTTGTTAATTAAAGTATCAGAAAAAAAACGCACTTCAAACATTTGTTGTTGATGATAAAACTACACGATATCGGTCAATGGGGTAAATAGCCTAGTAGTTTATTAATATGAATAATATAACATCCCCTATCATCACAACGCTATAACTCTACCAGAGTTTCTTCCATGCATCTCTTCGGGCGGGCGAAGCCCCCCCCCCTCCCCCGAAAAAATTCTACCGCCCCCTCGAACGAAATGAAATTTATATAATTTATATAGAAATTATATACTTTTAACAGTGTCTGCCCCCCCCCACCCCCCCCCCCCCGAAGAAAGTCTATCGCCCCCTCCCCGAAAATTTCAAGTGCCCCCCCCCCCCCCCCGGAGAAAAAAATCTGGAAGAAACACTGGACTCTACTAATCCAAACTATTAATAAACGTGTTGGCTAAATAAATATCAATATTGCTAGTTATTATTTGTTTGAATATTTCTAATCTTAATAAAACCGGAAGTCATTTTGTACTTATTTCTCAAATGTTATAAAATATTTAATTTAGGTTGAAAACAATGCTATCTGGCAACAACCATTTGGAACCAGCTTTTCAAGCCAATTGTTTAAAAAGTAAAACAACAAAATGTTTTTGAAGCTATTCTACATAATTCATGTAACCGGGCACTGATGGAATTGTCAACCACAAAGAACACTAATAAAATATATTTAAAAATCAAATCCCTTTGAAATATTATAAAAAAGACATTTCAGATCGCAATTTAAAAAAAAATAAAAAAATAAATTCAAAACCGAATGCCACACAAATCAGACATTTAGCTGTTGTTTTATTAACTCGAGATTAAAAAGTACTGTTGTTACAGGAATGACGCACTTCCTAATGCCAACAAAAATGTTAATGTAAATTGTCTATTTTTTCCAAAATCAAAATCAACTCATTTTCTTTGACAAGGGAGTTAACTATCAGGTCATTTGTTTTGTATTCAATCATAGACAGCAGTGACTCGCGTTAGCATGAATAATAAGCGGGCAGACAACCGCGAAGTAATAACATAAATATGTAAATATGTAATAAGGGGTGGATCGGTAGAAAGTACGCACACACCACACACACACGCACACACACATACATATACCTATACATATTCATGTATATATATATATATATATATATATATATATATATATATATATATATATATATATATATATATATATATATATATATATATATATATATATATACAGATACATATATATACATATACATATATATATATATATACAAATATGTACATATATATATGCATACATATATATGTATATATATATATATATATATATATATATATATATATATATATATATATATATATATATATATATATATATATATATATATATATATATATATATATGTGTGTGTGTGTGTGTGTGTGTGTGTGTATGTATATATATATATCATTCTGTCGAGGGTTTAAATTAAAAGTTAATAACCCAAATGAAAAAAAAATAAGGAAACCTTGTGAAACCCTCACCTATTTATTGGGAAATTACCTTTCCCCAAGGCTATCCGCACAACTCCGATGTATCTTCATCATTTCAAACGAATGAAAAACTAATCAGAGGTGTGCAGTCAAATTAGAGTGTGGGAGGATTTGATTACCACTAACCTCATTTAATTGACAATGCGGTTTTTTGTGTCTTCTTTAAGATGAACCTATCTAGTTGAAAATTACTTTTGTTTTCTAGTTAAAACTTCGTGTAGGAGTAACTTCACTAAGGCTTGATGTGATTTGTGTCTTTAATTTCTTTAAGCTTCAGTTGGCTGTACTTTCCACCTTTTTTATTGATAACTCTCTCTAGGGCGTGTTTGTGAAAAAAATCTTTCTAGGGCGTGTTTGTGTTACTAAATATTGGTCGTTAAATGAGGCGCGTGAGCTCCACGTGAGGTGGTGCGTGAGTACATCTGGTCACTGCGCTTTCAAGACCACCCCGACTCATACAATGAGGTCAACTACCCACAATTCTATCGCCTTGAACGCCAGAATAGGACTGTGCGGTCGGGCGATAGAGATCGTGATTGCTAACTCCGAATGTCCGAGGGGCAAATGTGACACGTTTGCTGGGTACATTAGCCCTAAACCATCAGCTGTCTAGGTGCATCAGCCCTTCTAGGAAATGAAATTCCAAAAAAAAATTACTTAGTACATCAGCCCTTCTAGGATAGGAAACTCCAAAATCAAACAACTACTGACTTAGAACATCAGCCCATCTATTAGAGGAAACTTAAAAAAAAATTATTATCTGGGTACATCAGCCCTTCTAGGATAGGAAATTCCAAAATCAAACAACTACTGCCTTAGTACATCAGCCCATCTATGAGAGGAAACTTTAAAAAATTATTATCTGGGTGCATCAGCCCTTCTAGGAAATGAAATTCCAAAATTAAACAACTACTGTCTGGGTGCATGAGCCCTTCTAGGATAGGAAATTCCAAAATCAAACAACTACTGACTGAGAACATATGTCCTTCTAGGATAGGAAATTCCAAAATCAAACAACTACCGCCTTAGTACATCATACCATCTATGAGACGAAACTTAAAAAAAAAAATATTATCTGAGTACATCAGCCCTTTTAGAAAACGAAACTCAAATAAAATCAAACAACAGCTGTCGGAGTATATCGGCCCTTCTGGGTGAGAAAACTCCAAAATCAAACAACTGCTGCCGTGTAGTCTGTTCATGAGTGTACAGAGACTACAGTCTGAGTCAACGCGTTACATGTTGCATAACAAGTCGACACGTGATAATCAACTGTGTTGGAGGAAATCACCACTAATATAAAAATAAACCGGGAGTGATCTCCCCTAAACTTTCTCGAATATTCTTATATAAAACACCAGGGGATGGGAACTCGGGATATAGTTATGATTTTTAATCCATTTTAAATACTTAAACTTTTTAAAATAAAATAGAATCTCATAGAAAAAAGTATTGCACACCAAGCGAACGCCGAATTAAGATGTTCATAATGGTGCGCAATATTATTAGTACTTTATAAATTAAGATGCGTTTTTGAGAAATCGGAAATAGCGTAAATTAGTACTTCCCGTCAACGGAAATTACTCAAAATTTGACAGAACGAAGAGAATTAGATTTTTTACTTACATGTGAAATTTCATTTATCTATCTGAAATAGTACTCAAGTTATAGGCTTTTGAAAAATTCAAAGTAGAAAAAGTACCACTTCCGGTTATCGGAAATCGCTCAAAAGTTGATATGGATCTACGATTTTGATAAAATACTTATATATGAAATTTCATCAAACTAGCTGTAACGGTACTTAAGTTATCGTGTTTACACACACACAGACACACAGACATACGGACAAGATTGCAAAATTATGTTTTTCCGTATCAGTGAGATGTAAAACGTCGAGATTTGTAAAAATCTCGATTGTTTTTTGCACGATTACAAGACTTTCTCTATAGGGCCCTACTTCGTATAGACGAGAAAGTAATTAAGAACGAATAAGAACACAGGCATGATGGGATAGCGTTGATAAGCTCCGGTGTGTTTGCTTCGTGTCTCTCAGATAACACGAGGTGGTTATCGATTGTCATGTTATATATATATATATACACACACACTGACACACACACACACTCAAAATCCCGTACACATACTAGCTCACAGGTACACCCCCCCCCCCCCACACACACATAGTTTCACACACTCAAACTCTCTCATACAAATACAATTACTTTCACACGCACTTTCAGTCGCGCACAAACACATACTCTCACAAAACAACGAGATCATACTCTTTAACACTTACACATATACACACTATAATCCCTCCGCCACACTCACATTCAGATACACAAACACACGATGCTGAATTATTTAATAAACAACGTCATACAATCGTTGGGGGACAGTCTTCTAAAAAGGCACAGAAATCTCACGACCATCGACAACCCCGTTAGAGGCACCGACACGACACATGGTCATCCTCTAACCACCCATTGACCGTGTTCCATTGTCTCAAACACGTTAGAAGCACCGACACAACACACTGACAACCTCTACAACTCATCGAGGGTGTCCATAGACACAACCATGTTAGAAGCACATACACAACATATTGACAACCTCACCACCGATAGATTACGCTAGAAGCACCGACACAACACACTGACAACCTCTACCACCCATCGACCGTGTGGATTCGACCATGTTAGAAGCACCTACACAAAATCTACAACCCATCGAAGCACCGACACGACATATTGACAACGCACGGATTACATGGCAAATCCGGATCACGGCGACCTTAAATTATTGAAACATTTTTTTGTTGTCTGACGTCTGATAGGACAAATTGGCAGACGATGAACAGAACCACGTGGTTTCGTGACGGGTAAGGACCAAATTGAGCGTGCAGACCGACATTTGTTGAGTCGGTGTCACTGGGGTTAGGGGGATGGGTTCGTGGGGTCGGGGAAGGGGGGATTTAAGCTAACAATAGATAAAAAGACGTAATGGTAGGATAGAGGCTTTTAAAGTGCCAGTTTAAAATGAATAGACGTGTGGGTTCTATACGAAGCTGGTTTATTCTTTTAGGACACATTACGTGACATGTTGGCAGTGGCGTAGCTACCGTAAAGCTAGCGTAAGTAAGGCATAGGAGCCCAAGGCAAATAGGGGCCCTTTTTCGAAAGTTTGAGGGGGGGGGGTGCAAATGGAAAGTCTGAGGGGTGGGGGGGGGGGGGGTGCAAATCGAAAGTTTGTCCCCGGTCGCCGGGAAGGGTCGCTACGCCTCTGAGGGGCCCACTAACACTTTTTGCATAGGGGCCCAACAATCCTAGCTACGCCACTGCATGTTGGGGTGTATCGAGACCCGTTGGTGATGTTGCTGTTTGAAGTATTGTGATTGGTGATGCCGTGTCGGTCGCAGTATTGACCTATGTATTTATTTCAATTTTAATATTGTTTGTAAATTTTATAAAACATATTAATTTTAATCTCCATGTTAATCAAAATGTCAAATATAATCTTCATGCCATCGAAAATGTCATATAATCTCATTGCCTCCCGAAAATGTCACCTTATAATGTCGACGCCTACCAACATGTCACATTTAATCTTCATGCCACCCGAAATGTCATTTAATCTCGTTGCATCCCAACATGTCACTTATAATCTCGATAACACCCAACATGTCACATATAATCTCGATAACACCCAACATGTCACATATAATCTCGATAACACCCAACATGTCACTTATAATCTCGATAACACCCAACATGTCACATATAATCTCGATAACACCCAACATGTCACATATAATCTCGATAACACCCAACATGTCACATATAATCTCGATAACACCCAACATGTCACATATAATCTCATCCTCTCCCTACATGTCACTAGATAATGCCAACACCTCCCAAAATGTAACTTTTGATACCAAACCTGACATCGACAAATTAACAAATCGTGACCTGCATGTTCTCACGATTTCCATAAAATAGTCCACCCACTTTTATCTAATTCCAGATCTAACGGAAATGCGCACGCGAAGTATTTTTCTTTCCATTTCCGGTCACCAAATTTGCCTAAGAAAACAAAGTTTTGCAAGTTTCTCTCAGGGGTAAACCTAAAGTACAGTACATCGTTGTGGTAGGCGCTAAGTCACGTTTTCGTTGTTTAGAAAATAGTTGCTTCAAATTTAAAAAAAATAAAAATACAAGAAAGGTGTTTTCCACAAGTGACGTAATGTTGTACTTTCCCAAGAGTTTAAAAATAGAAAAAACAGTAAAGTTTGTTTTTGATGTAGAAAATTTAAGTCGCCTGCTGATGTACTGGTGCATCATTACGTAACGATGTCCGTTTATAAAATAGGTTTGCTAAAGAGAAAGAGAACTGATTCATTTAAACGATATTCCAAAAAACGTCGATATTTCAACTAAGTTGTTAATTTTATCGATTTTTTTTTCTTCGTCAACACATGTTAAAACTTGTGTACATAAGTTTAAAATAGTATATTATTTGAGCAGCCTTCAGTCACGTGGTCAGCCAACAATCACGTGGTCAGCCAACAATCACGTGGTCAGCTCTCCATCACGTGGTCAGCTCTCCATCACGTGCTCAGCCAACAATCACGTGGTCAGCTCTCCAACACGTAGCCAGCTCTCCATCACGTGGTCAGCTCTCCATCGCGTGCTCAGCCAACAATCACGTGGTCAGCTCTCCATCACGTGCTCAGCCAACAATCACGTGGTCAGCTCTCCATCACGTGGTCAGCTCTCCAACACGTGCCACGTGCGCTTTAACGTAGTCTGACGTCCGCCACGTTGTCGACCAACAGTCTCGTGGACAGTCCTCTGTCACGTGGCTATCCCTGTCACGTGGTCAACCCTCAAGCACGTGGTCGATCCTTTTTCACGTGGTCAGTCATCTATCACGTGGTCACTCGTCTGTCACGTGGTCAGTCCTATATCACGTGGTCAGTCCTCTATCACGTGGTCAGTCCTCTATCACGTGGTCAGTCCTGTCACTTGGTCAGTCGTCTGTCACGTGATCATCCCCACTGTCACGTGGTCAGCCGTCAATCACGTGATTAACTCTCTGTATTGCCGTCAGACGAATGATGCCGGCTGGCTCAGACGCCAGGGATGCAAACCTTCATGCTAATTGGCATGGCGGTATGTTAGCCGGCCCCCGCGGATCCGGCTAGCGGAAACACAATCCGGACAGGCACCACGCACATTACTTGTGCTAATTTTAACAGTGAGACTTCTATAGTCCGGATAAGTGAGTCTAGCTAGTCTAGCATTTTGTGAGTCTAGCTCAGTAGCGTAGGCAGGGGGGGTTAGGGGGGTCATAACCCCCCCCCCATAGACCCCTCGGTATATAGAAAAAGTATGAGAGGGGGGTGCAAATCGAAAGTTTGAGGGGGGGGGGGGGTGCAAATCGAAAGTTTGAGGGGGGGGGGGTGCAAATCGAAAGTTTGAGGGGGGGGGGGGGTGCAAATCGAAAGTTTATCCCCGGGTAAAAATTGGAACCTCCCCTAGAGACGATCCTGGCTACGCCACTGGTCTAGCTAGTCTAGCATGTTTTGAGTCTTGCTAGTCTAGCATTTTGTGAGTCTAGCTAGTCCAGCATGTTTTGAGTCTAGCTAGTCCAGCATGTTTTGAGTCTAGCTAGTCCAGCATATTTTGAGTCTAGCTAGTCCAGCGTGTTTTGAGTCTAGCTAGTCCAGCATGTTTTGAGTCTAGCTAGTCCAGCATGTTTTGAGTCTAGCTAGTCCAGCATGTTTTGAGTCTAGCTAGTCCAGCATGTTTTGAGTCTAGCTAGTCCAGCATGTTTTGAGTCTAGCTAGTCCAGCATGTTTTGAGTCTAGCTAGTCTAGCACGTCATGAGCCTAGCTAGTCCAGCATTTTGTTCTTGATTGGACAAAGGCTATGGAAGTAAATCCGAAAAGAAAAGAAGGCTGAAATCAAAGTCTACGACCTATATGGAGCAAAAACTAGTTGACACGTAATTCTTCATATTGTGTTGGAGGGAATCCCTTCTAAAACTAAAATTAAGAAAAGAGAATATAGTTTAAAGGGGCACTTAGTTTCCAATTTTTCCCAAACCATCAGAATTTGACATCCTAATCTCATAAAACATATTCTAAAAACTTGTCACGTCGATATTTTTTCTCGAAAAACGAACTGGCTTTTTCATAAACTTCTTTATTTTTACTGTCCAATTGCACTGGAATTTCATTCTCCTTAATGTTGGGTACGAATACATAAGAAACATTAGAATGGCTGACTGCTGCTTATTTATGTTTTAAAGTAGAAATGTTTATTTAAGAACGCGGTTATGTAAGATATGTCTAGATCTAGAAAATGTAAGGGTTAAAGAGTTCATTGTGCTGGGCTTTTTCTATTACCGATTTTCTTCATTATTTGATCTAGGATTGAAAGGCGGAATCCTATAGCACTCTCTAGTGAAGGAAATGTTAAACTTTTAATACTTCAATAGCGTCTCGCTTAATTATTTTCTCATTGCTAGGGGCAGTAGGCAATGTCATGACCCGGAAATAATTGAAGTTTTGTGGAGAAGATAGTTGGAAATGTGTAGGTTATTGAGACCGAACATGTATTATCTCTTTGAAAATGTGTAGAGGAAGTGAGAAAATTTTGTTTGTTTAAAATTGTGTACACAATTGGAGCTAAACATGTACTTATTTGGAAATGTGTACGCAAATATAGCAAAATATGTATTTGTTTCAAGATTTGTAGAGACGATGTGCATTTATGTTTGGACATGATCGAGCTGACGAGAATCTTCTTCTTCTTCTTCTTCGTTCTTAATTGTGTATATGGTGGAGGATTCAGACAACAAGTCCAACTTCGTGGACAAACCGGACTGTGGTCTCCAGTTTGGCAGGTGCCCCATATAATTTTTCCCTGAGTGGGGTGGGGTGGGCAGGGGCCAGTGTCTGACTCGTGCCTGGCTATACAAAGTACATTCCTGGAGTACGTGTTCTGTATTTTCCGGGGCCTTGCCACAAGGGCACATTTCGCCACACCCAACGAGAATCATTCCATCATCATTACTGCCATGGATAAAAATTATTTATTTTTTAGATTTTGCAATCATAGCGGGCGTAAAAAAAAATAAAAACAACTTAGACCTGAAAATAATCCAGAGAACTTAATAAAATAATTATTTTTTTTTTAATTTAAGACTACATTTCTGTTTATTTTCATGTAGCCTAAGTTATAACCTGAAGTTTCACTTTCGTAAGACAAACATCGATTGGCTCTACAGCCATATTCTGATAACCCCAATTCATAATAAAACCCATAATAATTTGTACTCAAAACTTTGGCGGTACTATTTTTTAATAAATAGAAAATTAAAAAAATAAAACCACATTATCTATTTCAGCATTTTTTGTTTTGAATGTTTTGAATGTCTGTGATAAACGTACACAATTAAATTGTTGTTAGCTTTTTTTTTAAATTGTTTATTTTATAAAAAAAATACTAAAATCGTCAATTACATCCAATCTTTAGTAAAGTCATTATTTTTAAAAATATTTAATGGGCCTTTCGAATACTTTTGTGGCTGTTCTCTGTTGGGTCCATTGCCTTTCCACAATTGCCATAAGCCTAGAGCCTATCGATGACTTTTGTCTTTCGCGTTCTCGTGGTTCAAAGGTTAATGGGTTTCTCGGTAATCAAGTCCAAATCATAGACGTTTGTCTGGACACATCAATTAACCTTGTTCCTCAAAGTCGGACCCCAATTTTTTTTTTAACCAAATAAATACATGTCCGTTGTAAATTAGGTTTTGTTAATTAGATAAAACAAATAAGCTACATGCCCGGCTTTCATTACATTTTTGTAAACATGTTGTTTTTTTAAAAAGGGGGCATGAATGTGGAGAGAGAGGTTGGGGGAAGGGGACAAGTCGTTTAGCAGACCCAAAATTTTACAGTCCAATTGCACTGGAATTTCATTCTCCTTAACGTTGCATAGGAATATACAAGAAAAATTAGAATGGCTGACTTCCACTTTATTTTTAAAAGTAGAAATGTTTATTTAAGATCGCGGTAATGTAAGAAATGTCTAGATCTAGAGAATGCAGGGGTTAAAGAGTTCATTGTGTCTGGGCTTTTCTATTACCGATTTTCTTCATTATTTGATCTAGGATTGAAAGGCGGTATTTAGTATTTACGGTATTAGAAAAATCCATAATCCAACCAAAATAAAACCCAGTGGAATTTCCGATGTATGTTTTTGTGTGTGTTTTTATATAGGTTTTGTACAGAAAAAATACAGCCACTAACACCTCGCTGTTGCGGAAAAAAAAAAAAATGTCCGAAATGTGGTTGCAGAACAGACCTTCATAAAATTAAATAGGGGGCCCTGAACACTTTTAACTAGTCGAATAAGGGGAGAAGTAATACCATTCCAATAAATAGTCAAATAGAGGGCCAATAATTAACTTTTAAATAGTCACATGGTGGCCAATAAAACTCATTTAAGTAGTCAAATAATGGGATTATATATATATATATATATATATATATATATATATATATATATATATATATATATATATATATATATATATATATATATATATATATATATATATATATATATAACCTATTTAGGCCTATAGAGGGCCCTAAAAATTGATTTTTTTTACTTTCGCCACTGTATTTAAGCCGGATGTTTCAGGCGCCATTGTTAGAAAAATCAACCACCGTAATATAATCCACACAGAACCCACTAAAGCTGAATAGGCTCTGTGTGGTATCAGATCAACAGAAACTACATGCTGGGATTCGAGATTCGAAGTCCAGAACATAAGACTTGGTTTACTAAGTCCAGAACATAAGACTTGGTTTACTAAGTCCAGAACATGAGACTTGGTTTACTAAGTCCAGAACATAAGACTTGGTTTACTAAGTCTAGAACATAAGACTTGGTTTACTAAGTCCAGAACATAAGACTTGGTTTACTAAGTCCAGAACATAAGACTTGGTTTACTAAGTCCAGAACATAAGACTTGGTTTACTAAGTCCAGAACATAAGACTTGGTTTACTAAGTCCAGAACATAAGACTTGGTTTACTAAGTAATATCAGCAAAAAGTTGAAGAAACTAGGCTTTTGTAATGGCCATTTTATCTTTATCCGCTGTGATACGTATATAAGTGGAGCAAAAAAAATATTAAATTAAGTACAGCGACATTAAAATTTCTTTTAAAATGCATTTACAAAAATATTCTTCATTAAAATTTCATCATTTTTAAAATAATAAATAAAACCAAAACGAAGATGAAGCAGCGAGTATTTAAAAAATTGCGCTAGCATGCAAATGACAAGAGTTAATGAACAGAATACATAAGAAAAGCCATTAAACGAGTGTCGGTATTTTTTAAATCTTTGTATGAGCATTAGATCACTCTAGCACACTCAAGCACGAAGTCTAAATATGAACGGTTTTTTTTAAAAGTATGATATGGAAAAATTCTTTTAAAAAAAAACTTTTTTGAAATTTGAACTGCTAGAGTAGGGCGTTTGATTGGCTGAAAGATTAGCTGCAGCCATGGCGCCCCTTATGGCTTCCGGTTTTCGTGGAACTCGCGAGATGAAAAAAAAATGTATAGAGATTTCTGAGAGAGATCGGGGCTTGTTTGATTAAACCTAATTACTAAAGCTTCTCTCTCTCTCTCTCTCTCTCTCTCACTCTCTTTCTCTCTCTCATTCTGTACTATCTTTTTTTACTTCAATCTCTCTTTCACCTTGATCGCGTACAGATACACATAAACACAGACACCCATACACGCCAATTAACCGTAATTAAATGTATCTTCATCTCGATGTTCCATACTCAACAGACATACAGTGACGCATACCCACATACAGACACACAGACACGCCGACACATAACCACATACAGACACACACTGAGACTTGCTGATACAGGCACATACACACACACGTCGACACATACACAAAGATACAATCACAATTTGCATAAACATACAGACACACACATACAGAAATATACAGACAGACACTAGACCTGCTAATGATTTCGTCGTCTGTAGTAGTTCTTGAACATACTCGAACATTTTTTAATAATGAGTACAAATAAATTCATCTTACATATTTTAAATTTCAAGTGAGAAAAATTAAAAGGGACGCGATTTCGCCATTTGGGCAGATGAGGCTCGTTAGCTGGGGACAGCCACTCTTCTAGGAGAGACAACTCCAAAATTAAACAACTGCTGCATTGTAGTTTGTTCTTGGTTGGACAAAGGCTATGGAAGCAAATCCAAAAAGAAAAGCAGGCTGAAATCGGAGTCAATGGCCTCAATGGCGCATAACCAGTTGACACGTAACGCTTAATTGTGTTGGAGGCGTGGTCGAGTCGGCAAAAAGCTCATGGTTGATAAATTCGAACAAAGTCTCGAGTTTAAACCCACTGGCAGATAAATCTCGATCCCCTTCAACACTAATAATTAAGAATGAAGAAGAAGAAGAAGCCATTTGTGGATGTTCGCCGAGGTAATTTCCCTGCTAATTAACAAAATACACAAATGCACACACTCTCCAACATAATTACAACATACACAAGTGCATTTAAACTTTAAAGTGCGGCATTACGTCACACTTTGAAAACGAATCTTTACCTCCAAAAAGTGTCTCACAAACACTTGAGCAGAGACGTGAAACTCAATTAACTAATGGGGCAGTTTTCCGTGTATTTTGTTTCCTTTCTTTTTTCCTTTTTTAGAACTCATACTTTTTTTAGCTCGTCATTGGGACAATCCATTATTTAAAAGATGGATTGCCCTCCCTTGTTTCAATGAATGGAATTATCTCCCCTTTTTACTTCTGTTTGACGCTTGACGAAATCCATTCATTCTAAAAAATAAAAATGTGTTAGTCTGTGATTTAATCAGTGCGCAGTCTACGCTCTAAAATCAATAGTTTTCAATTTCTGCACCGAATAATGTAGATTTTGTTCCACTCTATTTGTTAAGTAAAAATCTTCAGGTCAGACCGTGTCTTATTTTTACGCCAAAATCTAATAATGTTTGAGATTAAAAGTCCTTAACACAAATATATGAGTGCTTACAACTTATATAATCATGAAAAGGTTTTTAAAAGTAATGCCATGCATTTCTAAGGGTTATCTTTATTTTTTAAAAATCCGCAAGATCCTTTTTTAGAAGCGATTTTGGATGCAAGATGTTTAGTTCGATAAGACTTTACAGGACGATTGTTCTGAATCAAAATTGTCAAAACCACCGAGTTGATGTGCTATAGCTTGTGCGTTAGATTGTTCATGTGCTTGAAAGAGTATTTAGTGCGCGTCTGTTATTATGTGTTGGGAAACATATGTAGAGCGTGCTTGTGAGATATGGTGTGTGTTTGTTAACTTGTTTACTGGTGTGTGTTTTAGTATGCGTATGTTTGTGAATTCAGATGTGTACGTACATTTATTAAAATTGATAGCCTTATGTTTTCTTTTTACACATAAACACAATCGCAGTCACAAACAGAAACACAAAAGCATATATATATATATATATATGTGACGAGCGAACATTTATCCTGCCGACAACGCCAATTGTAACGAGCCAACAGTTACCATGCTCGCAACGCCACATGTAATGAGACCTAATTGCCTGTAGTGCCACGTGTTAACGAGTTTAACCACTCATTCTAGACAACATTGACCACAGTATAGATACTCAAGATGCAGGTTCGCTATTGATCCTTTATTACATGAATCAAGAAATGCTTCATAATAACACAATAAATCAACAGGAATGCTTCTCAATAATAGTCTGAATCAACTGACCCCTAACAGTCCTTCACTAGGCTTTATATAACTGAATCCACATGTCTATAATCCTCCTTAACACAATACGGCTAACCCGTTCTATAACCGACTTGACATAGTCCCACAGACTGACTGATCTAAGCGAGCGATGAAGGAGGCAAGAGGGGAAAAGGGTCGAGCTCCGCCGTCCCCCCCCTATTTATCCCTTGAAATCGTAGTCGTACTTGTATCCATTTCCGTAATCGTAATTGTAATCGATTCTAATCGTTACATCAGACTGTTAATTACGCCGCTTCTGTCGTACAGTCCGATTTTAATAAGCCACCTGCATCCTGTCACATCAAAGTTGACAGACCGTCTTTCGTATCGCTTCCCGAGATATTACGCCTTGGCATCAGCCAACACCTGCACTGTGACGTCAGACTGTAACACGTTATGTCTCTTGGTAACTTCCCCTAGTTACATCCACCCCTGCCTTTTTTTGTGTGTTATCAACCACAAACAACGCTTGGCAGGTGCAGTCCTTCAAAGTCCATCGCACCACCGTAAAAAAAAATCCATTGTTCCACTCACTGTCAATGTCGTCACATTCGTATAAGATTGACAGTTATCCCCATTTCACATATCCAATGTGTCTACATCATCCTCCTCAGACACAAAACAGTTCTAGAATTCACATCCACCTTTTTTCGTTTGGTGCCTTCACCAGTTCACTTTTATGACTTTTTGAACAGTCTGTTTTCATACCAGCGCGACCATGAAAGAATTGATGGTTGCTGACAAAAAATTTCGTATTCTTTCTGTTTCTCAAACTTCTCCGCGGACCACTTATCTGATGGTCTACTGTCTCTCTGCTTTTGGAGGGACCGGGATCCTCATTGTTGCCGGTATCCTCCCCTTGCGTATCGCTGTTGTTCTGTTGATGGTGATATGGTTCCGGAATGGGTATGTGAATTTCCGTTATAACTTCCGGTTCCCTAATTGTCTTGGGTTTCTGTGTGTGTAACTGCTCTTCTTGCCTATTCCAATATTTCTTTAATTGAGCAATATTCGCCCACCGATCCGGTTTGGCGTGATCGATGGGTCTTATCTTAAAGGGGCCACCTGCTACTTTAGGCATCTCCACGACTTGCCATATCTCCTGTCCCCAGAGATCGTGGATTTTGTTTCTGCCTAACGGGTGGCTACGCAGTAATACCCTGTCATTCAGTTTGAGTGGCGGGTCCTTCGTCTGTATCGGCGGTTCCCTTCGCCGAGATTCATGTTCTAGTCTTTCCTGTACTACCCTGTACATTTCTCTAATTCTTCTCATATGTTCATTCACATATTCCAGTGCGGTGTATGAGCCAGTCATACTCTCCCTTTTTCCTAGGAACAAATCAAGAGGGAGTCGAGCCTCTCGTCCGAACAGCAACATGTATGGCGAAAAGCCGGTTGTGGCATGTGGTGTGCAGTTGTATAGATATACCAACTCTGGGAGAAAATCAGGCCAACGTTTTTTCTGTTCAGGTTCTAGCGTACGCAGCAAATCATGCATGCTGCGGTTGAACCGTTCACACTGTCCGTTTCCTTTCGGATTAAATGTGGTTGTTCTAGATTTGTTGATCCCGTAGTGGTTGCACAGTTGGTTAATTACTTCTGACTCGAAAGCCCTTCCTTGGTCAGAGTGTAATTGTCTTGGTATGCCATATTTGATGAACCAATGTTCTATTAAGACCTTTGCCACTGTTTTGGCAGTCTGATCTCGTGTGGGCACCGCCACAGTCCATTTGGTGAATACATCAGTCATTACCAACACATGTTCCGTCCCATCCGATGATTGCTCCAACGACGTAAAGTCCATAGCCACAATCTCTAGTGGTTTTGTCGCTAGTAGGTGTCCTGATGGCTGTCTCATTTTGACAACTGGCATTTTCGCATGCTGACACCTCACACAAGCCTCACAATGGCGTTTGACCTCCATTTCCATATTGGGCCAGTAACACCTCCGTCGTAATATTTTGTGCGTCCTGTCCTGACCCTGGTGTCCTGCCCTGTCATGTGCCAACCTTAGCACTTCTTCTCTTAACTGTCCAGGCACCACCACCTGGTGTATTGTCCCATCAATTTGGTCATGAATTCTCCGCATGAGAACACCATCCTTTATACTGAGACGGTTCCACTGACTCAGTATTTTCTTTGTTTCTCGACCAAATTGTTCTCTTTCCCTTCTTCCTGGGAATTTTTGTTCCTGGACGTGTTTCAATAGCGGTTGTAAGCCACTATCCGTTCTCTGGGCATCTCTTATCTTTTGGTGATTAAGGCAATTAAAATCACTACTGTCCATATGTTCGGGTTCCGTGGATATGTGCTCCACCCCGGTCTGCCCGTTTTGCATCACTTGTACCCCATGAGGGATATCTGTTGACGCTCTGACCTCACATATTCCTGTCAGTGTTTCCTCCTCATCACCCGGTCTCTCGTAAGGATTCCTTGATAAGGCGTCCGCATTGCCATTGGACCGCCCCGGGCGATACTTTATCTCTAGGTCAAAGAGTGCCAATTCTGCTGCCCATCGCTGTTCGATGGATCCCAGCCTTGCTGTAATTTGAAGTTCTTTTTCAATATCTGATAATTTTTCTAGTTTGCCAACACTGTTCTGTTGTCCACTATTTTTATTTACTTCTTCCGATAACAGACACTCTAAAGATGAACATTTCTCCTGTGCTTTTAATTTGCATGAACTTTTCCTATCCAGTTTCCTGGTTAGACTTTGAATTCCTTTATTAAGTCTACCAATTTTCTTCTTATCATCATTTTTCTCTACCAACAAATTGTTCACTTGAAACTTTTCAACATTCAAGTTCATTTCACAGTTCATTTTTTCCATTAGTTGTGTTTTGCCTTTCTTTTTCTCCCTACTGTGTTTCTGTGTCATTTTGTTTACCAAGTCCTTACCTCGCCGCTCTGTAGCCTTGACCTGCCGTACAGAGGGCGATCGTTTCACCGGACAGTACCGTGCCATATGTCCGGGTTGTGAACAAGACAAACAAATTGGTCGACCGTCTGCCGTCCATTGGAGTGATGGCTTGGCAGGACGCGGCCGTCCAACCCGTCCCTGTTTTGTCCCGTTCTTTTCCTGATTCTCAGCTGTTGACCTGCTTTCCAACCTCTCCAAACGTTGGTCAACCTTCTCTAGGTGGGCCAACAGTTGAGCCATCATGGTCTCCATCGTGTCGGCCCCTGTGGGTGGGGATTGTCTCTGTTCAGGCACAGAGACTTTGTCCACCGAACAGTTCGATTGGTCCTCATCCTCGGACCTGCGGATCGCTGAGTTCCTGACCTGAAGGAAGGTCAACTGCGGGTCTTTGTGGACCTCCTCTTTCAACTCTCTCTTTAAGATCGGGGTTGCTAGCCCCTCGATGAAATGGTCCCTCAGTAGGCGTACATCAATGTCCGGTGATTTGCCCTTTACCAAATCAAAGGCCCTGTTCATCCTGTGTGAGTACTCCATCACACTCTCCGCCATTCTCTGCTTTAAGCCCACGAATCCCGATAGCAGTTGCACTCCCGACCGTCTCTCCCCAAAGGTCTCCATAATCAGATCCAGCACCTTATCTGGATCTGATTGGACGGTCCTATCGTGGCACTTAACCTCTGCCCTAACCGTTTCACCTATACTGCCCATCAGCAGTCTTAATCTTTCCTCTGGTGACATATGTCTCGAGGCCCAGGCCGCTTTGACCTCTTCACTGAACCTGTTGGTTAAAGTTGGATCTCCGTCCCCGTAAAATTTGTTAATATGGGACTCTCTGGGTAGGACCACTATATGGGTCTGCTTCTCGTCCAGAGTAGACATTTTCTTCCTTAAGTACTAAAAAAAAAGAGAGTTCTTTCTTACCGTGTGTGTATGAAAAATTTTTCCTCGTTCCTCAATTTTCACAGTTCCTGAATGTCCGAATTCACACACACACTAAACACAGTTATGCACAAGGTTGACTATAGGTGCCTTAAACGGCAAGTCTAGTTGAATTCATCCTGATCGCAGCGCCAATTGTGACGAGCGAACATTTATCCTGCCGACAACGCCAATTGTAACGAGCCAACAGTTACCATGCTCGCAACGCCACATGTAATGAGACCTAATTGCCTGTAGTGCCACGTGTTAACGAGTTTAACCACTCATTCTAGACAACATTGACCACAGTATAGATACTCAAGATGCAGGTTCGCTATTGATCCTTTATTACATGAATCAAGAAATGCTTCATAATAACACAATAAATCAACAGGAATGCTTCTCAATAATAGTCTGAATCAACTGACCCCTAACAGTCCTTCACTAGGCTTTATATAACTGAATCCACATGTCTATAATCCTCCTTAACACAATACGGCTAACCCGTTCTATAACCGACTTGACATAGTCCCACAGACTGACTGATCTAAGCGAGCGATGAAGGAGGCAAGAGGGGAAAAGGGTCGAGCTCCGCCGTCCCCCCCCTATTTATCCCTTGAAATCGTAGTCGTACTTGTATCCATTTCCGTAATCGTAATTGTAATCGATTCTAATCGTTACATCAGACTGTTAATTACGCCGCTTCTGTCGTACAGTCCGATTTTAATAAGCCACCTGCATCCTGTCACATCAAAGTTGACAGACCGTCTTTCGTATCGCTTCCCGAGATATTACGCCTTGGCATCATCCAACACCTGCACTGTGACGTCAGACTGTAACACGTTATGTCTCTTGGTAACTTCCCCTAGTTACATATATATATATATATATATATATATATATATATATATATATATATATATACGTTCCCCAGCTGACGGTATTTCTGAGTTACGCCTGCAGCTTCACGTCTGTCTGGCTGATTGTCCTCGTGTCCCACGAGAACTTTGTCCGGATCTCCCGACCCCACCTGGTCAAGGTCTACTGCACCCCTCGCCGGGCCGGCTTCAGCATCGCCCTCGTCTTCATCAGCGCCGCCATCATCTACAGCTTTCATCTGTGGATAACCCAGGTCCAGATGGACGAGAACGGCGAGATGAGCTGTGTGGCTGTAGCCAGGTGAGTCGTATGGCTGTAGCTGGATGGTATGGCTGTAGCTAGATGGTATGGCTGTAGCTAGATGGTATGGCTGTAGCTAGATGGTATGGCTGTAGCTAGATGGTATGGCTGTGGCGAGATGGTATGGCTGTAGCTAGGTGGTATGGCTGTAGCTAGATGGTATGGCTGTAGCTAGATGGTATGGCTGTGGCGAGATGGTATGGCTGTAGCTAGGTGGTATGGCTGTAGCTAGATGGTATGGCTGTAGCTAGATGGTATGGCTGTAGCTAGATGGTATGGCTGTAGCTAGATGGTATGGCTGTAGCTAGATGGTATGGCTGTGGCGAGATGGTATGGCTGTAGCTAGGTGGTATGGCTGTAGCTAGATGGTATGGCTGTAGCTAGATGGTATGGCTGTAGCTAGATGGTATGGCTGTAGCTAGATGGTATGGCTGTAGCTAGATGGTATGACTGTAGCTAGATGGTATGGCTGTAGCTAGATGGTATGGCTGTAGCTAGATGGTATGGCTGTAGCTAGATGGTATGGCTGTAGCTAGATGGTATGGCTGTGGCGAGATGGTATGGCTGTAGCTAGGTGGTATGGCTGTAGCTAGGTGAGTCGTATGGCTGTGGCGAGATGGTATGGCTGTAGCTAGATGGTATGGCTGTAGCTAGATGGTATGGCTGTAGCTAGATAGTATGGCTATAGCTAGGTGGTATGGCTGTAGCTAGGTGGTATGGCTGTAGCTAGACAGTATTGCTCTAGACAGGTAGACTTGTAAACTTCCAAATGGGGAAGGGGGTGGGGGGTTGCGCACTTACATTTTCTGGAGCAAGGGAAGGGGGGGCATTGGTTAAAGTTAATATTTTCTAAATAAACTATACATTTTGTTTCTGTTTTGTCTGGAGGGGTGTATAGGGCAGTGGTCGTTCCCCCACCCCCTCTCTCCCCCACCGAGAGATTCCTGAAAGTCTAGCATGTGGCGGTACTGACATTTCACTGACCAGAAACACCATCAGAAAATATATATTCGATGTGTCATGGCATGATGCTAATCTCCAACTATCAGTTTAGCTTCAACAAAACAGTACCTAATTATTATGTAACGTTTTATAACTCTGATACATTAAAATAAGTTCATTTATTACTATGCACGAAAACAATTCAGAAAATGCAACAGCACACATACTAAGCTAACGAGAGTTTAATTGTATATGGTTTATTCATAACAATATAAGATTTACAAGAGTGGTGTGGTGTATCATACAATCTGTACCAAACAGTGTCTTTAGTTCGGCTACTGAAAAGAGTATGTAGGACGTTGATAACTCCACTGAGTATGTGAACATGGCACCTTCTAATAGGCCTACGTAACGTTAGATAAAGCTCAAATCTACTTCATATAGAGGCTTCAACATTTTTACAAATGTGTGAAGTAGTACTACTTTTGTTTCCTTTTTAACCATAATACTTTTTTTTAAGTTTTTCAACATCGTTTCAATTGAAAAAAAATCTATGATTCTTCTGATGTCTAAAATTTAATACGCATGTTGAAGCTAGTTTAGTTCTGCGGTTTTCTGGAATCTCGCCCGGGACAAGGCGGGCTGAAGTTTCTTCCATACGAGTCTGTGCTGCTGCTCTCAGAGTTACTCCTCTTGCCCTCCTGTAGCCTCATCACAGGACCGTTCTCAATCGTGACGGTAAAGCTCTTTGATCGCCTGCATGAAACGTCGTTCAGCGAGTTGCTGGCAATAATGTTCCTATTTGGGGTTATCTTATTTTGTCGCATAAGCACCGAACAGGCGCCTGATCCCATCGAAGATCGGTTCAGTTCGTTGATATTTATATTAGAGTCATCTCCCATGTTGTTGGAGTCGTGAACATCACTATTTTCAGAACCGTTCGAACTGTGGGAGAGATGTTCGCTGCAGGTGAATACGGTGTCGTTATCGGAGACTGCGTCGTCACGCATGGTTTGGAATTCCTTGCAGCAGGTCTGAGATTGGTCGGTAGAAGCAGGGGTCAAAGGTCGAGTTTCTAGAGCGGAACTTCCGGTGAGGGAAGGGGAAGTAGAGCGTATGAAACTGTGGTGTTCTAGAACAGTGGTGTAGCGGTGTCGAGGTGGGGAGGGTAGAGCTTTGGCCTCGGTGTCTTCTTCGTCAGATGGCTGGGGCATGGTGCCCGAAATGCCTGTTGAGCTGCCGTTACTGGAGATCCAAAAGCTGCTGGTTGTGCTGTTGTCGCGTGGTGTGGCCGAGCTGTTGATGGTGCTGGAAACAACTCGGCTGTCGTAAGAAGCTGCATCAGTTCGGCTGTCGTTAGAGGCTGTTTTAGGGCGTACAGCCCTGCTGTATACAGGCGTAGTCCCACCTTGTACAGGCACCGTGTCTTGAAATCCTTTACATGACTCGTTCGATTTTTCCTTTTGCGGCTGATTCTTTTCAGAACTTTTATTTAAATTTCGATTTACGTACCCGATCTCATGACTCTTCGCCATACACGAAGAGTTGTCTCCGCTTTTTCGAACTTTCTCACGTGAGTTATCCCCCTTGTCTGATTTACCGCCCCTGTCGCCATTATCAGTGAACTTTAACTCCGTGGATGTCTCTCTTTTAGAATGTCTGCACTTTGGTCTCTGGGTGGGATATTTCCAGCCTAGTCTTTTCTTGAAGAAATTCTGGTAGCAGGAGGTGTGGGGTCGGGGATCTCTCGGCCCGTGGGTACGATGTTCTCGCGGGGTTTTGATACGCCTGGCTGCTGTCGTTTCACCGGAAGTCGATCTTGGTTTAGGTGATCGGGACGAGGAGAGTACACGGCGTTCTAGAACCTCGTTTTGGAGGTTCTGGTAGTGTTCGCAGTCGGGATCGGTTGTGGTGGTTTTGTTAGTGTTGTTGTTGTTGTTGGTGGTGGTGGTGGTGGCTGAATTACAGGAGGCTCCATCGTTCGAGAAAGTTCTGCCGTTGGCGTAGGTCGTCAGCAGGGTGATAGGGAAGTAGGTGTGGCTGCTGGTGTCTGACCCGGGGGTCGTTCGGTCCCGGGGGGTGGGGTTATTTGAGCTGAGGTTTGAGTTAAGGTTTGAGTTGCGAGTTGTGTTGGGGGTTGGTTTCCGGATGGTGTTGTATGTTGACCTGTGGTTTGAGCTGTGGGTTGGCTTTTGTGTTGGGTTGGGGGTTGACCGGTGGGTTCGGTTTTGGGTTGGGTTGTGGGTTGGGGTGTGGGTTGAGTTGTGGGTTGAGTTGTGGTTTAAGTAACCTTCAGAGTCCAATGTCAGCCTAGTCTGGCGGCGAACCCGCGGCACTGGAGGAGCGGGGAAACTAGGAGGTTGCACATCACTGTCGGCTGGTTTAAAAAATAAATAAATAAATAAATAAAATAATTGAATACTTGTATAGTAGTAAGCAGCTAAGCCTGTCAAACACCGGTCATAAAAAGAAAAAAAAGTAATTTAAAACTAATTTTAAAAAAAAAATGTGTTCCTATAACTCAGTAACTCTTCATTGCCTGCTCTGTGTTCAATATTTCTTTTGTTGTCCCCCTTTACTAAACGCGCTTCACAGTAGACAAATAACTGCCGAGTTTTAAATAAGATTGGAAAACAACGACAGCATATCAAACCACATCTATGCTTTGGTCAGCCTTGACCCTAGCCCAATCTATAACTGTAATCATGAACCATTATCGCCCCTCGCCTTAATTCTGTCCGTATTTTGATACGATGTCAAATTATCCTACCTAAACTTTTACTTGTATAAGTTATTTATTAACCGTGGCGATTTCACAAGTCATTCTGTATACAGGTAAACATTAATTCCATACTGAGACTCACCTGTCCATTAAGTGCTTACCTTTTGTACAGTGTCACAAAGTGCTTACCTTTAGTACAGTGCCATATCTTTAAGTGCTTACCTTATGTACAGTGTCACAAAGTACTCACCTTTTGTACAGTGCCATATCTTTAAGAGCTTACCTTTTGTACAGTGCCATATCTTTAAGAGCTTACCTTTTGTACAGTGCCATATCTTTAAGAGCTTAACTTTTGTACAGTGTCACAAAGTACTCACCTTTAGTACAGTGCCATATCTTTAAGTACTCACCTTTTGTACAGTGCCATATCTTTAGCTTGACCTGGTGCACCTCAAACCACAGTGCACACTCGTCATCCAGGTTGACGGTCACTCGACCGTTGTATCCGCCATTAGGGACCACCTGACCGTCGCTAATTGGGGAGAAAGATAAAATAAAAACGTTAATGAGATCGATGAGTCAAGTAATTTAATTTTTTTTTTAAAAGTTTGTCTTTGTATTGAAGATATGAACAACCTTAGTCACTCTCTAGTGTTGATAGCGAGAAAAACAACAAATAGTTTGGTAGTTTTTAAAGACCTGTAAATACTGAGGTAGTTCGAAGCAGCTCACTGCAAATACTGAGGTGATTATGAATACTGAGGATGTTAACTCACCTGTAAATACTGATGTTTTTAACTCACCTGCAAATACTGAGGTAGTTCTAAATAGCTCACTGCAAATACTGAGGTGATTATGAATAACTCACCAACATATACTGAGGTTGTTAACTCAAGCTCACCTACAACTAAGGTTGTTAACTTACCTGCATATACTGATACGAAGATTATTATAAATGACTTACCTGCAAATCTGATGTAATTCTGAATGACTCACCTGGAAATACTAAGGTGATTATGAATGACTTACCTGCAAATACTATTGTTATTAACTCACCTACAAATACTGAGGTGATTTTGGAAGACCTGAATCAGGATTATCTGCCGGCACTGTGACGTAATGGGGATCTTATCCCCGCTAAACTCCGGACAGTCCGGCGTCCCCACGCACCTGGCCACTCGGTTGTTCTCGTACACGTTGTGCCGCCTGGCAACACACACGCGCACGTAACTTCCGGTCTTCTTGGTGTCTTCCGGTCCCGTGACCTCCAGCTGGAGCAGGGTGCCCAGGGTCAAAGGGCAGTTGTCGAGGCTGCACAGAGAGGTGGGGTTGTAGTGGTTGAGCCAGGCGTGACAGATGCGGCTGGACGGTTGGGCGATGGTGATGTGTTCACTGACGGAAAGCATGACATTTATTATGTATGACAAAAAAACTGACATTTATTATGTATTCACTGACAAATGTCCTGACAATTATTAATAAGTTTAATGTCTGAAGTGGTTTACTTTAAAGATAAAGGTTACTATTAATGCTTCTGTTAAGTTAGTAAAAAAAAAAAAAAAAAAAAAAAAAAAAAAAAAAAAAAAAATTGAATACATATCCCCCTAAATATCTAATGTAAAATCATCCTTCACAAAAAAATGATAAATCAATTTTTACATAATAGACTAAATGTGAACACACGTGCATATAACCTTCATACCTCGGCAAGTCGGCAGTAAACCTTATCACCTTACCTGTGCGAGTTTGCATTTAACCTAGTCAACCTACCTGTGCAGATCTGCATCAATCCTAGTCAACCTACCTTTACAAATCTTCATAAAACCTAGTCAACCTACCTTTACAAATTTTCATTAAACCTAGTAAACCTACCTCTACAAATCTTCATTAAACTTAATCAACCTACCTGTGTAAGTCTGCATCAAACCTAATGTCTGTGTGGGAAGAATTGGTGTGGTTGAAGATTGAGACACACACATCACCATACAGGATGTCAAATGCCAGCACCGTGCCAGATAGTGTCATCTGGATAGACAGAGATCATAGGAGAGTGTGTGAGACCATCTCAAAATGTCAAGAATGTGAGACCAACTCAAAAATTACAAAAATGTGCGTAAGACCAACTCAAAATGACAAGAATGTGAGACCAACTCAAAAATTACAAAAATGTGCGTAAGACCAACTCAAAATGACAAGAATGTATGGGAGACCATCTCAAAATGACATTGATGAGTGTGAGACCATCTCAAAATGTCAAGAATGAGTTTGAGACCATCTCAAGATGACAAGAATGTGCGTGAGACCATCTCAAAATGACAATAATTAGTTTGAGACCATATCAAAATTACAAGAAAGAGTTTGAGACCATCTCAAAATGACACAAATGTGCGTGAAGCCATCTCAAAATGACAAGAAAGAGTTTGAGACCATCTCAAATTGACAAAAAATGTGTGTGAGACCATCTCAAAAATGACAAAAATGAATGTGAGACCATCTCAAAACGACAAGAACCATAACTCACCCTCGGTAAATCTTTCGACTTGAACGCGATAGTGTTGCCATCAGCCATCATGGAGACTTGGAGATGGACGAGGCTGTGGGTTCGAATCCTTTTGCTGGTCGCGGACAGGGGGTGTCTGGAGGTCAACCACTCGACCGCCGCGAGCTTCGTGGGGAACCCTTCGATTTTCATTATTCCTGGAAGGTCAATATCAGACACAAGAGATTTAGGTTAGTTGGAAGGTCGAGGTCAGATGCACGAGTTTAGGTTGGAGGGAAGGTGAAGGTCAGGTACATGCATCGGGGTTTACTAGAAGGTCAAGGTTAAGGTTAATTGAATGTCAAGGTCGTACACACGAGCCTGTATTGACTGGTAGGTCAAGGCCAGATACACCAGTTTATCGGGGCTGAAGGTCAAAGTTAGAATCACTGGTTTAGGTTGACCTGAGATCTGGGTTTGCTGGAAGGTCGGGTTAGATAAATCTGTTAGGGTTGGTTGAAAGGTCAAGGTTCCGACACATGCGTTTAGATTGGCTGAGTGGTAAGAAATTGCTGCCCTTGATTTCTCAGGTTCAGGTTCGTGTAAAAAAAATGTGTTAATGAGTCCAATTAGCTTTAATGAGTACCTGATTCGTGTCATACCGGCTGGTCATATGACATTCGTGTCTCGCGTTAATACGGATTAAATCTACTTCATCTGCCCACATAGATCACCATGTCTGTTTTATAATATAAAATTAAAATAAATACGTTGTTAAAATATAATTTTTTAAAAATATGACCACGTACCTTCGCCGTGAAATTCCAGATCAAATGTTTGACCCGCGGCCAGAGGCGATTCCAGAAGAAACTGACCATGGGCGGAAGCGTAGTTCCAGCTTGCGGTGTAGTGCTCCACGACGGTGATGTTGCACCCGTGGTAGGAGGAGATGGGGACGGGGGTCAGGATGTCCATCGTCATCTGACGGCCGTGACTCTAAACCTGAACAACAGACAACATGAGCTGAACTGAATTGCCTCGGCTTAGCAGCAGACATGAACTGAACTGAATTGCCTCGGCTTAGCAGACAACATGAACTGAACTGAATTTCTTCGGCTGAACAGCAGAGAACATGAACTGAACTGAATTGCCTCGGCTTAGCAGACAACATGAATTGAACTGAATTTCATCGGCTTAGCAGAGAACATGAACTGAACTGAATTTCCTCGGCTTAGCAGACAAATTGAACTCAACTGAATTTCCTCGGCTTAGCAGAGAACATGAACTGAACTGAATTTACTCGGCTTAGCAGACAACATGAACTGAACTGAATTTCATCGGCTTAGCAGACAACATGAACTGAACTGAAATGCCTCGGCTGAACAGCAGAGAACATGAACTGAACTGAATTTTCTCGGCTGAACAGCAGACAACATGAACTGAACTGAATTTTCTCGGGAAATTTAAAAAAAAATCTAAGCCAGATAAGTAGAAATTACTTACAATGCTAAAAATATACATCCGAATTTTTATTTCGGAATTTTAAATGTTTTACGCAATTTAAAAACTTTTTAAAAATTTGCTTGAACCTGCAGACAATTTGATGTTACTTGTGATGAAATGAAGCGTTGTTTGTTTTGGCAGACGTCGAGTTATTGACGGGACATCAGAAGGAATTTCTAAATAACAAACAGCCGATTGAATAGATAAACTTTTAGACAAATAAGGCTATCGGCTTCGGTTTGTTGATCAAGATTAACACACTATACATCGCGTCTAATGTGACGTCAGCGATAATCTAAAAATAGCTTTTAGACAAAACCTAGACAATCGGTGTCTCATCCTTTCTTCCCGGAAGTAACTTCAAAGCTTGAAACAGTTTATTTTTTTGTTTGTGGGAAGTGTTTCTGTAATTCGCTTAGTATCGTTTTCCAAGAAAATGTTATTTCTAGTGGTAAAAGTTTCCTGAAGAGAGCATCAATGGTTGAAGCTTTTGTCTTGTCGCAGCAATAGAGGGGTGTTTCAGGCCCAGAGAAGGAAAGAAAATGTATAATGTGAATGTATTGGGTCTTTCAGAAACGGTGTCACACTTTTTAGGGCGAGGGACAGGGTTGGAGTTTTGTGACGATGTGTGACGAGGGGAAGCGAGGGGGACATAAAGTATGTCGACCCACTTTTGGATTTTAAAAGTCATGTTAGAAACTGTACTACAGCTGTTATTTTACAAGACTGTTTTTCTAAATTTTTAAAGAAGTTGATTAATATACTCAGTTTTGACGATGCTCAGCAATTATTTGAGAAAGAAATCAATTTTTTTTTTAAATCGCGAAGTTGAGAGAGGTAGTAGGTGATGTGCTGTCATTTTTGAGAAGGGGGTGTGGCTTTTTTGTAACGCTGTGTGACGAAGGGGAGTGGGGGGGGGGGTAAATTTTTAAGAAACCGTGACGCGCTTTATGGATAACACCCATGGTAAGTTTGGATGAAGTAGTATGTGGTAGCGAGTTGTAGGCGGTGAGACAATTTGGTACTATGTACTGTAAAAAATAAAATAGACATGTTTGCGTTTACGTCTAAGCTAGTATCGCTATACTAACCTCGGTGCTATTACCAGGGGCTAGCCATAACCCAGACACTGACCATAAAACCCTAGCCATAACCCAGACACTGACCATTACCCTAGCCATAACCCACACACTGACCAAAACCCTAGCCATAACCCACACACTGACCATAAAACCCTAGCCATAACCCACACACTGACCATAGCCCTAGCCATAACCCACACACTGACCATAACCCTAGCCATAACCCACACACTGACCAAAACCCTAGCCATAACCCACACACTGACCATAGCCCTAGCCATAACCCAGACACTGACCATAAAACCCTAGCCATAACCCACACACTGACCAAAACCCTAGACATAACCCACACACTGACCATTACCCTAGCCATAACCCACACACTGACCATAGCCCTAGCCATAACCCAGACACTGACCATAGCCCTAGCCATAACCCACACACTGACCATAAAACCCTAGACATAACCCACACACTGACCATTACCCTAGCCATAACCCACACACTGACCATAGCCCTAGCCATAACCCAGACACTGACCATAGCCCTAGCCATAACCCACACACTGACCATTACCCTAGCCATAACCCACACACTGACCATTACCCTAGCCATAACCCACACACTGACCATTACCCTAGCCATAACCCACACACTGACCATAGCCCTAGCCATAACCCAGACACTGACCATTACCCTAGCCATAACCCACACACTGACCATAGCCCTAGCCATAACCCACACACTGACCAAAACCCTAGCCATAACCCAGACACAGACCTTAACCCTAGCCATAACCCACATACTGACCAAAACCCTAGCCATAACCCAGACACTGACCATAGCCCTAGCCATAACCCACACACTGACCATTACCCTAGCCATAACCCACACACTGACCATTACCCTAGCCATAACCCACACACTGACCATAGCCCTAGCCATAACCCACACACTGACCATAAAACCCTAGCCATAACCCACACACTGACCATAACCCTAGCCATAACCCAGACACTGACCATAAAACCCTAGCCATAACCCACACACTGACCATAAAACCCTAGCCATAACCCACACACTGACCATAGCCCTAGCCATAACCCACACACTGACCATAAAACCCTAGCCATAACCCACACACTGACCATAAAACCCTAGCCATAACCCACACACTGACCATAAAACCCTAGCCATAACCCACACACTGACCATAGCCCTAGCCATAACCCAGACACTGACCATTACCCTAGCCATAACCCACACACTGACCATTACCCTAGCCATAACCCACACACTGACCATTACCCTAGCCATAACCCACACACTGACCATAGCCCTAGCCATAACCCACACACTGACCATAAAACCCTAGCCATAACCCACACACTGACCATAAAACCCCAGCCAAAACCCACACACTGACCATAACCCTAGCCATAACCCACACACTGACCATTACCCTAGCCATAACCCACACACTGACCATAGCCCTAGCCATAACCCAGACACTGACCAAAACCCTAGCCATAACCCACACACTGACCATTACCCTAGCCATAACCCACACACTGACCAAAACCCTAGCCATAACCCAGACACTGACCATAACCCTAGCCATAACCCACACACTGACCATTACCCTAGCCATAACCCACACACTGACCATTACCCTAGCCATAACCCACACACTGACCATAGCCCTAGCCATAACCCACACACTGACCATAAAACCCTAGCCATAACCCACACACTGACCATAAAACCCCAGCCAAAACCCACACACTGACCATAACCCTAGCCATAACCCACACACTGACCAAAACCCTAGCCATAACCCACACACTGACCATAAAACCCTAGCCATAACCCACACACTGACCATAGCCCTAGCCATAACCCACACACTGACCAAAACCCTAGCCATAACCCACACACTGACCACAACCCTAGCCATAACCCAGACACTGACCAAAACCCTAGCCATAACCCAGACACTGACCATTACCCTAGCCATAACCCACACACTGACCATAGCCCTAGCGGTAACATTAACCTTAATAGCATTTGATCTTGTTATGATCCCTTAGTTTCGAAACCGTTTAATTTTTATGACTCAATTAACATCAAATTACATTTTAAAAATAGATATCTATGCATTGCCCTCTAAGACGGTGGTATCTGGAAAATTTGAACGAAATCGTTGAATCAGAAGTTGGTCAAAATTGAGCTACAGATTAGTCACAAACCCAGGCTGTGATCTAAGCAAAGCTTGTAAAAATATCCTTAATCCAGCCAAGCCCTATTCCTGACCTTAACACTAATCCTCGACACACCCGCATAAGTTTTCCTAAAAAAAAAGGCTCGTTATACCGAAACTAACCAAAGCTACGACTGAGGTTCAGGGAAGGGTTGGGGGAGGGACGGACAAGGTGACCACAAGGTGTGTTGACCTTGAGAACAATCGAGGTGTATCAAACAAGGATGTGATCCAGGTGTAAAACGAAATATATACATTAGTCATCAATTGTTAATTTATTTTTTAAGAGACGTGTTTTATTTTTTTAAGTCTCAATATTGCTTGATAACTGTGATATTTTGTTTTTATATTTATATCGTCACCAGTAAACTCCATCAGAGAGTGAAAGGGACGCAACTGTAAAAATGTGCGACAGTAGACAGATTTATCCCGCTTTGTTCTTTAATTACCGACTCGGAAGATGGTGTTAGGACTTACATAACTTGACGCCTGCACCCCCCCCCCCCCCCCCATCACACCACCCCTCATTCCTAACAGCAACAAGAGATAACAAGGGTGGCTGAAGTATTACAACTAGATCTGATAAGCTGGTGCGAATAAACAACGAGTGCGCATGACCACGCGAGCATACGGGTTATTGTACTAGGTAAATAATTTCTCATAGGAATGTACATGTATTCATGTATAGTCTTCTCTGAGAACGTTTCGGGAGGGGGGGTTAAGGCTTCTGGACATAGTGCTGACCACATTATATCTTTATACGCATAGGTTATGTAAACACTGTTTCTTTCATGTTTCTCCGGGGTAGTGAAAAGGGGAAGCACTTATATTTCAGGGTGGGGGGTGAGTGGGGTGCCCTGTTAAAGTACTATATTATTAATTATATAATTTTTCTATTTCGCTCGGGGGATGGGGAGAGGGAGGACGGTGCACGTGCTTCGAGGGAGTGGAGGGTGCAGTGCACACAAAAGAGATACATCAAAGCTATTGTATAAACAGGAGAACTGTCATGCCCAAAAGGGGAAGCAACATGTGTTCACATCCTGATTGATGCGACATGCTAAGCTTTTAACCCCCCCCCCCCCCCCTCCCGCCCACACACACACTTACCCCACCCCCCACACACAAACCTTCCCTCTGCTTCAGGTAAGCACTGAAACCGAAACTAGGTTGATCGTACACATGTATTATATCACAAGGTAAAGTGGGTTATTGTGATTTCTTACCTTTGTATTAAAAGGAAAGGGGTGTGGGTTTGTTATATATTTAGACATAACAATGTTTTTATTTTTATTTTAAATTATAGCTTAGCCAAATTTCTATTTGAATGGTTGAATGTATAAGTAAACATAATAGGTTTATGCATTTACCATCACAGCATATGGCTATAAAAATCTAAAACTGATGTAACTCATGTCTTCACAGTGGGGTACCTGGGGAGGCGTTGCAGTGGTAGGGGGGGGGGGACTAGACGTGTTTGGTGCCGTTGGGCAACTTGGGTGTTTGGTGGGGGGTATTAGTGAGTAAGTTGGTGTGTGTGTGGAGATCTTAAGTGGGGGGTTAGTGGGAGTTGGTTGCATGGTGTGGGTGGATAGGATTTTGGTGTGTGTGTGTGTGTGGAGGGGGGATTAGTTGTAACGTGGTGTGTTGTTGAGATAAGGTGTGTGTGTGGGGGGGGGGGATTTGTGTGTGTATGTGTGTATGGAGCGGGGGAGGGGGTTGGGGTGTTGGTCGTTAGGTGGGGGCGGGTGGGTACATATGTTCACGGGCGCCAACTCTAGTGGCGCCAAAATGGGTTGAAAAAAAATTTAATAGCTCATTTTAGTTGCAGATTTGCATTATGAAAAAAAATTATTTGGGGGGGGGGGCAAATTGAAGGTTTGTCCCCGGGCGCCAGGAGGGGTCGCTACGCCTCTGATATAAACACGTGTCGGTTATCCAAACTTGTATACATTCGTATAAACAAGATCTTGGAGAATATATTGCTTTCAGAAATGTAATCCTAGACCTAAACCTAACCATAAATTTTAATTATACATTCGTATAAACAAGATATTGGGGAATCTATTGCAATTATAACTTAAACCTAGATCTAAACAAAGCATTAAGCTTTCAGTAGGCCTATTATTATTATTGATAATAACTACTTAGGTAGTTTCTTACGCATGCGTTTGCAATAAAAAAACACTGGGTATACATTTACATCCGTATACGTTTGGTATTACTTTTAGTACTTTCACTTTACAATGTGTTCAGCATACATAATTAATATTATACTATTAAAACAAACAGATAAACAAACATTATCGTACACTACTCACCTCATACAAATGTATGCACGTACGGTCGATGCACGTCCGAATGTCCAGTGTAAACGTGTTTGGAAAAACTATGAAGCTCCGATGTCATTGACAAAACCGAAACAACGTCACAGTCCACTTTCTAAGAAAAGCCTTGACCTACTGTCTAGCCTGAACTGAAAAGGCCGACCTTCTAAAAATAGAATTTTCCCGTCTCTGAATATAATTCACAACATAATCTTTTATTTTACTAAAGCTACTTACATTTTAAGAAACATACACGAATGCACATAAAGTGTACTATTTTGAGCTGCGTGTTTTAAAATTTTGAATAACAAGTCTACCAGCAAAGAAAAACAAGGTCACTGAAGAGATTATTTTGTCAGCTATAGGTGACCTGGTCTAAATTTAGTTTTGGGTTTTCCTTCTAGAGACTGTTTTAATCTGTGTGTCCCATAACACACCACATTAGCTGAACACGGTGGGAAATCTTGGCCTAGTTACACCCAGATGGTAGAGGCAGTGGGTTGCAATGGTCTAGTGGTTTCAGATTTGTTTAAGTACTGCAAAAATAAAAATGAAATTTCAGAAAGTTCCTGGAAAAAACGAAAGGTTTATGTAGTGAAGTTGATGTTATTTGTGCTAGGGAAGTTGTAAACTGTTGTGGGTGTGGTCTAGTGCTAGAGGTGTGAATTAGTGTTATGGGAGGTGTGGATTAGTGTTATGGGAGATGTGGTCTAGTGCTAGGGTAGGTGTGGACTAGTGCTAGGGGAGGTGTGGATTAGTGTTATGGGAGGTGTTGACTAGTGCTAGAGGAGGTGTGGACTAGTGCAAGGGGTGTGGGCTAGTGTTAGGGGAGGTGTAGGCTAGAGATAGGAGAGGTGTGGTCAAGTGCAAGGGGAGGTGTAGTCTAGTGTTAGGGGAGGTGTGGACTAGTGCTAGGGGAGGTGTGGACTAGTGCTAGTGAAGGTGTGGAATTGTGCTAGGGGAGGTGTGGACTAGTGCTAGAGGTAGGGTGGACTAGTGCTAGGGGAGGTGTGGACTAGTGCTAGAGGTAGCGTGGACTAGTGCTAGGGGAGGTGTGGTCTAGGGCTAGGAGAGGTGTGGACTAGTGTTAGGGGAGGTGTGGACTAGTGCTAGGGGAGGTGTGGACTAGTGCTAGGGGAGGTGTTGACTAGGGCTAGGGGAGGTGTTGACTAGTGCAAGGGGAGGTGTGGACTAGTGCTAGGGGAGGTGTGGACTAGTGCAAGGGAGGTGTGGTCTAGTGCTAGGGGAGGTGTGGGCTAGTGCTAGGGGAGGTGTGGACTAGTGCTAGGGGAGGTGTGGACTAGTGCTAGGGGAGGTGTGGACTAGTGCTAGGGGAGGTGTGGACTAGTGCTAGGGGATGAGTGGACTAGTGCTAAGTGCTAGGGAGAATGTGGACTGGTGCCAGGAGAGATATGAACTAGAGCTAAGGGAGGTGTGGTCTAGTTCTAAGGGAGGTGTGGACTAGTGCAATGGGAGATTGGGACGGTTTAGAGTAGGTGACGAGGAGCTTTAAGAAATTTAAAATCTATGTAAATAAAATTGATCCCAAATTCTTTTAGTTGTTAGTCTTATCGTCAATAATAAGACTAACAACAAAAAGCATTTGGGATAAAATATATTTAATGGAATAAAAGAGGATACCAACAGAAGTGTAGTGATAAAAATGTTTTCAGTAACAGCTGCAGAAAAATGAAATAAACATTCTCTACTTCGTTGCCGATAAAAAAACAACAACGAAGTAAATGTTTTTTGTTTGTAACAAATATAATCTGAGTCCGATATCTTAACCTCCCCCGCCTCATTAACCCCAAGTTGTACATCGTCACATAAGTCCCCTCCACGCCATCCAATACTATGTCAAGTAGAGTTGACGTTTTGTCACTAGATAAATGTCATCTGTACAACTGTTACCTGGGAACCAGTGTAGATTTAGACTAAGGTTAAATCTATGGTTTCGGTTATTTATGTTGACAGGAAAAGGTCAGCTATTTTAGGCGATTATTTGTAGTATCGATACTCATTTTTTCTTAACGCTGCCTGAACCCCATCTTAAGTTTAACCCTAATCTCTGACCCTAACTCTAAACCAGTGGTTCTTAACCTGGGTTCGATCGAACCCCAGGGGTTTTGCAGAGGTCAAGTCACACATCTGACTCATATGGTTCACGATCGTATTTTGTCAGTGCTAACGATATAGCTATTAAGAAGGGTTCGGTGAATACGTATATGAAACTGGTGGGGTTCGGTAGTTCCAAAAAGGTTACCACTGCTCTAAGCAGTCCATTAGCTTAAGATTTAGACTATCTATACCCGAAAACCAGACACACCTCTCTACAAAGAATGAACTAAGCTACTCGCCCGTACACCGAACGTAGCATATTATCCCACAAATACCCCTCCCCCCATCGATCCTTTGGAAGGACTTGTACCCTTGCACCAATCAGCAAAATGACCAGTACATAAAATCTCCATAAGGTACTACTCCTAGTTGAAGCGATTTTTATTGGTCCCAAAAGACGGAAGCGATTACTGCTGTTAGGTGGGTCTTTTAGTGTTAGGAACTTCCACACAAAGCCTCAAGTAGCCATTGTCCTGCGACCTTTGACCTTTAACCTCGGTTCCACCTTTTTTTGTGTACCGGGAGAGGTCACGGATGTCCGTCAGACGATTGGAAATTTCCGGTTTGATCTGGTTCCTGAGTCCTGTTGATCCCCCCCCCTCCTTCCTTGTTCCAGCGTCTTCAATCCACTGGTTCCTAGTGGTTGGACGGGGTTAGGTTGTTAGGTTGGGGGAGGGGGGGGGGGGGCGTTAAACCTGAGAAAGAGAAATGACCAATGTCTATTTTGGAATCAGCATCAATACCGACGCCACATTTAACAAAAAATAAAATGCCATACTGTAATCGTTCATTTAACTTAGCTTTTGTCCGAAAAATTAAGTCCATGCTCCTCTAGTCGATTCACAACTCCCCCTCCCCTCCATTTACAACCACCACATAAAGTGATGAAGCCATATACACCTCTCATTTATCACTTTAAAGCAGGGGTCTCCAAACTTTATAGTCCGAGGGCCGCAGTAACTAACAAATTTCAGTTCGGGGGCCAGTTTCTTCCAGGCATGTCTTTGATTTTTCTAAGCAAATTTCCTCAGCCATCACCAACAAACGATTTTTCCAAGGACAAAAAAATCTCCGCGGGCCGGATCAGATGACTTCGCGGGCCGCATGCGGCCCGCGGGCCGTAGTTTGGAGACCCCTGCTTTAAAGTAAAGAATCCTCTTAACATCTAGCTATCCATTTGGCAGATGAAGTAGTTTACATGTTTCTTTGACCTCGGCATATGAATTGAAGTTGTGGTCAGCACTTAGCCCAGTTGGGCATCCATCAGAGCTGGGTGGTCTCAGGGACGGTATTTTGTCTTGGACTCGAACTCGAGACTCTTGGGTTAGCAGCCTAGCGCGCTACTGCTTAAGCCACGCCGTCCCATTTTCTAAACGATAAATGGCCCTAGTTCCCTTATAATTCTAAGACACTTAACTCTGGGATGAAGCTGATTTCCTAGTTTGATAAGAAACACATCCACATGAAGTAAGAAAGTTTTAAAAAGATGGTTATCTCTATTTGCATTATCTCCAAACTTTACTGACTATAGTGTCTCAGTGTGATCATTATCTTAATTATATAATTACCAGGATCAGTGGCGTCACTAGGTCGGTCCTCACCCCGTGTGGTCCGCACCCCACCCTTTGTGGCGCTACAGACCAGGAGTCAATCTAGCGGGTATAACTTATTTCCGAGTGTTTTGAGTGTACACATTTTTCCAATGACTGGGTGTGGTGGGGGAGTTAGTGCAACAAGGTGGTTCGAACCAAAGATACGTGGGGCGGAGGAAGTAGAGCTCATCTGTTTCAGTGACCTTGGCATACAGTGCGGCGGGGCAGATGAAGTAGACTTCATCCGCTACAATGACCTCGGCATACAAAGGGATTGTGTGGGGCGGGCAGATGAAGTAGATTTCATCTGCTACAATGACCTCGGCATACAAGAGAATAGTGTACTCAGCACTATACCAAGCCGCCTATGCTTCTCTAACCTGAGTCAGGTACCCATCAGAGCTGGGTGGACTCAGGGACTCAGGGACGTCCTATAGACTCGAGCCCTAGATCCGTACCCAAGACTTTCAGGTCAGCAGTCGTAAGTGCTATCCTCAGACCATGCGGCCCCTAAGATGGCTAACTACTAACACGAAACTCACAAGCTCTGTATTACGGCTCATTGTCTTTACCACATGTATAAGCAGATTACAAAGACGTTTTGCAACTTTTGGGGAATTATTAATTAATTTATAATTAACTCCGTTGACAGTAACTTCAGAAAAATTACATGACATGCATGTATGTATATTCGAGTTCTTTATTAATCGCCGCTACTTATAAGTACATTTTTTTGTTTTAGCAGTTATAAAAGAAACGAATTGATTAATCAAGTATGGCAGGGTATGTTTTTCTCAAGGATATATATTTCTATAAATATAGATATATTTTTAGCACCGGAAATATCCTACGGGTGGTGTCATTGGAAGTTAACTATCAACTTATTACTAGGCTTAAGTTAGCGAGTGGCCTGTCGACTTTAGACTACCCTTATATTTTATTTTTCAATGACTTCCCTTCATCACTACAGTGAGTACGTGTTTTTCCAGAAGGTTCATCTAGTTTAATCAAGATAGCACTTTGTCCTCAGCAAGCCATGAGGAAGTAATAAATAGTTATCGTTCGTAAATCATGGAATCCTTACACTACTAATCCTAGCTCTAACACTGGTATTTACGGGACATGATGTTTTTACTTCATCCCATCCTTTAACCGTTTCACTAACCTTAGCACCATAACAGGGAATTATGGGAACATTTTTGTTCGTCACAACATCATTGTCACTAGTCACTAATCCTAGCACCACCACAGGGAACTATGGAAACCTAATTACACTGTACTTGTCCCACCGAAGACTACGCCATGTTGAAGCGTTATTTATTACGTTGGCTTATGCTTCAGACTGTTTATAACTTTTCTTTGTTCCCAGTCCCTCGTAGTGTCACTTTCGTATATAGCTCAGTGTCTAGTCTATGAACAACCTACATTCAAAGTTCCACTCGTATATAGCTCAATTTCTAGTCTATGAACAACCTACATTCAAAGTTCCACAAAAAATGTATGAAGACATAACCAATTCAACAAAATATAATCTTTATTGTCATAAAAACTATTACAATATATACACGAACAACGCAGTAAAGCATAGAAAAAAGAAATACAAAATATGTTTGTGATTTCGAAACATTTGAACACTGCACTGACAATGAATTGAAAGTTATGAAGTTTGTTTTTAAATTAACAAATTAACAAATGAGGTGGACGATACCCCTAGAGACCTTCACAAATTTCCTTTTTGTTGCAGTTTCAAAGTGCTGAAAAATTAGCAAAATGTATATTTTTTAAGAACTGGGATACTCTAGAGTGTCAGTGATACCAAGCAAATCAACACGATATGTTTACAATTTGAATTGAGCAGTGATATAATTAAGGGATATTAGAATATGTGAAACATGATGTAGTGAATTGTTTATACTTGAGAAATTAATCCCAAGTTTTACGACAGGTGTAACTGGATCCTGTATGTCATGTATCAAACTTTAGGGACACCCGACCTATTTCTTTGACATGTCTGACCGATATTATTTATTGATTTTGTCTGTTGTTTGAATCTAAATCATGTCTGACGTTGAGACAAATGGTCAACAAATATTTATGACTTAAAGTTCAGTATGTCTAGACTTAATTAATGTACTTATCTAGACTGGGAAGATTAGCGTTTGATTCTGCTTAAAGTTTCTTGACAGACTTGCTTAGAAAATCATCTGATATTAGTAGGGATTGGACGGTGGGGTTGGGGGGTTGAGTTGGGGGGGGGGGGGGGGGCTAATGATAGCCAGGTTTAAAGGGGGAACAAAACAGATTATTAAAACTAATAAGCTCATACATTTCTAAAGCTGCCTTGGTGTAACAATAACTCCGTTGATTACATCTTGTAACGATTTTATTCATGGCATCAAATTAATAACATATTTACAAATTTTTACAAGGTGACTATAAAATGGCGACTGCCGTGATAACTTCTGTTTAGGGTATACCGGCTCAATATCAGATGCGTTCACCAATCTGAGTTATCAGTCAATTTGGTTACATGTAAAAATGCATTAATTATTGGCTAATGCTTTAACCTCCGTCCGAATAAGCAAGCCATTTTGTGATATTTAATTGCTAATGTTAAAGTCTCGAGCTGATTATTTATGCCAATGAGAAAAAACAATGGCATATTTTGATATAATCTTCCATTTATTTAAATATGTTGATAATATTTTGGGTTTAGTATCTTTGAATACTACAATTATATGTGTTTTGGCATCACAACATATGTATAAGTATGTGATGTGGGGTATATGTAAAGTGGTTGTCCGGTTAGTCCAGCTAGTTTTCAAATGGTGGTGGTCTAGAAGTAGAACGCCCGACTGGTGTACTGGTAGTTAAAGGGTCGGTTCCAGGAAGTAAAGACCTGATGGGAATACACTGGTCATAATGGCAGGCGTGAGAATAGTCTGTATCTACACAGTGGGCGGTAAAGGTGTGAGAATTGTCCGGGTCTACACACTTTAAGAATAGTCCGTATCTACACACTGGGCGGTAAAGGTGTGAGAATTGTCCGTATCTACACACCGTAAGAATTGTTCGTGTCTACATATAGGCGGTAAAAGTCGGAGAATAGTCCGTGTCTACACTGGGCGGTAGAGGTATGAGAATTGTCCGGGTCTACACACCATTGTGGCACAAGAGCTTCGCTCGAATGGGATACGTCCTTATAAGGGAATCATCTTTCAAGGAACGCAGGGAGATTTTAACTGTTTCCGGTTGTTAGGGGGTGTGACGTTGTTCATGTTTCTCTTGAACGTATCGGAGCGCTCGAAAACGCCGGTTTTGTTGAAGAAGACGGCGTCGGTCATCGGTAAGTTGACCACCGGCCCGTTGTCCACCACAGCGATCAGCGTGCACTGGGAGACACTACGCTCGTTGACAGTGCAGCTGTCGACGATGTTCCTCGTCCAATTCGCCGATTTGTTCCGCATCTCCACCATGGAGAAATCGATGGAAGTTTTGCTCAACTCGTTCACGTTTAACCGGCCGTCCTTGCTGGTTGACTCGAAGCTTTCGTAGTCGCTGTTAAGCGTGCTGAGGTCGTTGACAATCATGGCGTCGCCGCCGTGGTCGCTGGTTTCGAACCCGCCGCTGGAGTGTTGTTTGGAACAGCTGTCGTCGTCAACGGACATGTCCGTGAAGGGGCTGGTCGAGTAGGAAGAGTCGTCGATGTTTTTGGCGTACGTCTGCTCACCCAGGCTGTAGTCTGGGAATTTGACTTCCGTTTCAGTGGCTCTATTGGCGTTGGCGGTATAGCTTGAGATCATAGACGAGGGCATACTCGAGGGCATGCTTGCTGGCATTGTGGTTTCTGTTCCCGTTCTGGAAGACGCGGAATAAAACGAAGTACCGGAAGCAGGATATGACGTCACATCCGGAGTTGAGTTCAAGGACGGATGTTTTTTTTCTGCCGGAAGTGGGCTTTGAACTCGGATTTGGTGTTGCATGCTGGGCGCGTCTGAATGTCGGCTGTCATAGGAGAGCCAAAAACTGCTGCCCTCAGTGCTGTAGCCACTGTTCACGATCTCTCGTTTGGGAATGTCGGTCCTACTCGCGCTCGCCTCGCTTTGGAGAGGGGTCACGCTATTCCCGTCATCTGGAGAGAGTTCTATGAAAGTTTCCTCGTCCGAATCCGAACAGAAAGGCTCAATACTTTTCAGCCATTTATAACACTGGACGATTTTTTCATCCGTCAATTGTTCCTCAGTGTCCGTTCTGTACGCTATTCCGGAATTTGAAAGTTCCTGTTTTGATTTTAAGGAATTTGTTTCTTCACGGATGTTTAAGTTGCTTCTCGTTAATTCAGGTTGTTGGTTCCTGAAGGGTCTGCTTGATAAATGTGGTGGTGGTGGTTGTGATGCTGGTGGCTGTGGTGATGATGTTGCGGTATACGATGGTTTGGAGGAGGTGTTAGTAGATCTGGGTAACACTCGTGGTTTAGAAGATACCGAGTACTTTCCTAGGCGTTCGGGCACCGGCGGAGGCGCCTGGTTGTTGTAGTTCTGAGTCTCCGTAGTCGCAGAACAGGCGCCGTCGTTTTGTGAGTTGGTGTACAACATCCCAACAGTGTGCCGCGGTGGAATTTCAGGCTTCTCTCTGACACCGGAAGTCGTTGAAAGAGAAGACGAAGACGCGTTCATGTCCGTTTGTTGATGTCGTAGTTTTTTCTTGTACGCTGCGGAGATTTCCGTCTGGCAAAAACTATTGTACCCTGGGGGATAATCGAACCCATCGCAATAGAGATCGTCTGAAGAGTTGTCGTCCGTTGCCGGTTGGAATTCGTACTTCATCTGCGTCTGTTCGCGTGTGTCGTCCTCGTCGGAGTTGGTGTCGTCGAAAGATAAAGACCCCATGTTGACGTCAAAACGCTGGATGCTGTACGGTGTGACGTCATGCTCGTCGGAACAGCTGGAGGGCTGCGAAAAAGCAGGATGTCTTTTATAGGTGGGTGGCTCGTCGACTTCCGGTCTCTGGCACATGCAGGGTTGTCTTCTCCTGGGGATGGGAGGGGCGGGGTAGTTTGGTGGCTCATCCTCCAGTACTGCGTCTGCTATTTCCACGGCTGAAAAGACATCAAAGATATCAACGTGTACTGCGTTATCACAAATATCAAATTGTTCAGCTTTATCAACAATATCAACATGCACTGCGTTATCAACAACATCAACATAAACAGCGTTATCAACAATATCAGCATGCACTGCGTTATCAACAATATCAACATGAACAGCTTTATCAACAATATCAACATAAACAGCGTTATCAACAATATCAACATAAACAGCGTTATCAACAATATCAACATGAACAGCGTTATCAACAATATCAACATGTACAGCGTTATCAACAATTTCTAAATGTACAACCTTATCAACAATATCAACAATTGAAAATGTACAGCATTATCAATAATTTAAAAGCTGAACAGTTTATTCCAAAGTCTTTATTAATTAAAATGGTAATTGGTTTAAGGCAACTATCAGCTGACATAATTAATGAGCAGCGGAGCTTACCTCTGCATCTCCACATGTGGAGAGAACCACGGTGTAATTCAAACCACAAACCACATTCCTCGGTAATCTGGACGTCAATTCGGTCAATGCAACGCGAGTTTCTGTAAAGAGAGTTATCGAGTGATGGTTTAACTAAAACACAATTTGGTAGTTTTATTGAACTAAGACATAATTTGGTAGTTTTATTGAACTAAAACACAATTTGATGGTTTTATTGAAGTAAAACAAAATTTGATAGTTTTATTTAACTAAAACAATTTGATCGTCTTATTCGACTAAAACATCATTTGATAGTTTTATTTAACTAAGACAACTTTGATAGTTTAATTAACAAACACAACATTTGATTTTTTTTTTTTTACAAACTAAGACACCGTTTGATGGTTAAATGAACAGCCCCATAGCTCTTTGGTTTAATTAACTTATACACAATGTGATAGACTTAAGACCAAATCTTACTGTTACATGGGATATATGTAAAATAATGAGATGATACTAATTAACTTTGGTAAACTAACGAAGTGTAATGGTGTATTTAGATGTAATGTAGCGTAGTATGAGGGATTGGCTTCTTGTTTGTGTTTGGTTTGTGAGGATTCCTAAGCTTTTTATTTCAAGTCTTTTACTGTCGATTTTTCTCGTAGACTTGTTTTACTTGGAAAGATTTTAATAAGTCCTTTGTCATCCTGATACTTATCTTACTAAAATTTTGTTTTAGTGAAGTATTGCACCCCTTCCTATTTTATAAGTTACCCACTTATACAACGTAAGCGCAGATGGGTTTACGTTGAAATGTAGGCTACTATTTCCATGAAATAATGACGTATTTTAAAACTTTTTTCACGAAAAATGCGAATGAATACTTTAGAAACACTTTTTAGAATCTAAGTTTTTGATGCGCTTAAACAAAAGTCCAGATTTACATAATACATAACTACAATATTTTATTTAGTCATGTTAGAACTTTTGCAAATAGAGCAATTGTAATTTTTTTTTGCAGGGGGGTTATACGTTATTCATTTTCTCACTTATGAAAAGATTCACATTTTAGTTCAGATTTTGTAAATTTGGTTTAGGGGTCATCCATAAATGACGTCACGCTTTTTTAAACGATTTTTACCTCCCCCCTCAAAAACCAGACCCTCACCACTAAAATAACGTCACATCTCAGTCGACAACCCCTCTCAAAATTGCAGTTGAATTTTTTTTTTAAAACATCGATATTTTTCCAAAATCTTGTCTGAACTCTGTCTATATAGAGTATTTTAATCAATTCCTATTACAATTTATTAAAACAGTTTTCTAAAACCCGAAATAACGTCTAAAATTAGTTTTCTAACATGGCTTTTTTTTAAATGCAAAAGTGTGACCGCGCACAATCTGAACCCCCCCCCCCTCAACACACACCGTCACAACATTACGGACCCCCCCCCTCCTCACTACAAGTGTGACGTCATTTATGGATGACCCCTTAGTGTTTGTAAAGAAGTGAGAGGGAAAAGTGAATACCTTTCTACAACTATCCCATTGGCCTCGACCTTGAGCATCAAACACTGCTCACTGTTGGGGTTGAGCATGATACGTCGGCCACAGAAAACAGGACAGTCCTCCGTACCCACACAGTACCGGTCGTCCGCGCCGTTGATGTAGATATTCTCTGGTCGCTTGGCAACGCAGACCCTGACGTAGCTTCCGGTGGAGGTGGGTCTTGGTGGGCCGCGGGCTACGACCTTGTAGAGGTGGTTGGGCGTGAGGTGGCTTTTGTCGGGGGTGCACAAAGAGGTGGGGTTGTAGTGCTTCAACACGGCGCTGGACATCCGGAGGGCGTTGGTGACGATGATGTGTTGGCTGTGGGTGGAGAGGAAACGTGTTGAGGGGCGTGGCTAAGGTGGTAAATGGGCGGGGTAAGAAAGATAGTCGGGCGTGGCTGTATTGTTCGATGGGCGGGGCTAAGAAATATAGTGGGGCGTGGCTGTATTGTTCGATGGGCGGGGCTAAGAAATATTGTGGGGCGTGGCTGTATTGTTAGATGGGCGGGGTAAGAAAGATAATGGGGTGTGGCTATGGTGTTAGATGTGAGGGGCTAAGAATAATAATGAGGTGTGGCTATGGTGTTAGATGGGCGGGGTTAAAAAGATAATGGTGTGTGGCTGTGGTGTTTGATGTGAGGGACTAAAAAGATAGTGGGGTGATGCTACAGTGTTAGATGGGGCTAAGAGAGATGGTGGGGCGTGGCTGTGGTGTTAGATGGGCGGGGCTAAGAAAGATAATGGCACGTGGCTGTGGTGTTAGATGGGCGGGGCTAAGAAAGATAATGGGGAGTGGCTATGTGGTCTAATGAGCGGAGCTTAATCAAATGTTTGGGAGAAGCAATATTTTCTGCGTGGATTTGAACTTAATGAGATCGTGGGGTGAGGCAACGTGGACGAGAAGGACGAGGGGATGTTAAATAGAACTTTGAGAATCACAAGATATTGTAAATGACTTGAGAAGCCTCGGCTAGGTATAAGACAGGAATGGGTAGGAGCAGGCCATAAAAAAATGAGACGAAAGTTATAAAAACAACAGGATAATCCACACAACACGACCTGACGCTGAGCTGCTTACCTGTGACGATCTGCATCAAATTTACAGGATCTGCCGGATGGATTATAGTCGAAAATGGACACTGTGAGATTTCCGTATTCAATGTCGAAAGCCAGAATAGAACCATAAAGTTTCTCAGGCTGAAAAATGGCACATTATATATATATATATATATATATATATATATATATATATATATATATATATATATATATATATATATATATATGTATGTATGTATGTATATATACAGAGACAGAGGTAAATAGAGATGTATGTAAGCGTGTCTCAGTGACTGTCTTCCTGTGATATCATCTGAGACTCCATGTGTCTCAGGTCCCATATGTCTGCAAGTGTCTCACCTCATTTGACCACTCGGAGCTTAGAATTATCTCCTGAGCTCTGGATGGCCGTCTAACGTTGTACCGGACGGCCTGACACGTCCTGACCCTAATACAGCCTCTGGACATGGGTTGTTTAGACTCCAGCCAACTGAGTGCCGCCTCTTTGGTGGGGAACGCTCCGATCTTGATGATACCTGCAGGGGCGGGGAGGGAGAGCAACATTCTATTAAGGTTGGCGGATAATAGGGCTGGTAAGTAGGTCACCAACCAGTTCTATGTCTCATGCAGGTTTTATTGAGCCGTGGAACTGGTTGGTGACCTACTTACCAGGCGGTACCAAAGGTGATTAAATGGAATGGGAGAGCAATGTTCAAAAGAAAATATTTTTTTAAGTTAAAATAATTTGTTTTTTAGTATTTAGTTTAGTACTAATTCGTTGAAAATGGTTTACATATTTTAAATTTCCAAGTAGGGATATTTGTACAAAATAAAATCATTTTAAAACATGTGATGCCTCTATTTTAATTAAACTACATGGGATTGCGTGATTTTAATAATATTACTTTATGGTTTTAGTTATGTTTAGAAAAAAAGCTTGGTGAAAAAAAGGATAACGTCTTTCTCGCTGGTTTATTTAAAAACTTGTATATTGTATTGATACGTGTGAGGATATTCAATGCACGAAACCGAATCAGCAACAATAATGTGTATATGTCTACTATTTTCTGTTCTCTTTGCACTCGTAAAGGGCTCGTTACCTTTGTAGTGAAACTCTAAGCTGAAGCTCTGCCCCGGGACGAGACAGTCGTCAAGGATAAACTGCCCGTGGGCCCTGCGATACTCCCCGGTGACGCCGCCATCTTGCAGGAGTTTGATGTTCCTGCCGTGGTAGCTGGAAAAAGGGACTCGCTTCTTCTGGCATGTCGCTAAAGGCATGGTTCGAATCCTGATAGGAAGAAACATGAGGTTTATTGCTAAATCACATTTATAAAATAACAACAAAGAAAGTAAAGTAACATTTAAAGACATGTATGATATGCTAAAGTAAAGCACCATTTAGAGCGCTAAAGTAAAACACCGTTTAGAAACATTCATAGTTTGCTAAAGTAAAACACCATTTAGAGACACGGATAATGAGCTATAGTAAAACACCTTTTAGAGACATTCATATTGTGCTAGAGAATTCAGAGTTTAACCTTAAATTTATGTTGGTATTTGCGATCATACCTGGGTCAACAATGGACAAAATATTTGGGATGTGGATTCAGTGAAATTTAAGATATTGTGCATTAAATGGTAGAATCTATGTTTTAAAAATATGTAGATGAAGATTTTGAAGAATGAAATGTTTTAGTAATATTTGGTGAACCACTTTAAGGCCAGGGTTAGTTTTTTTATTCTCTTTAGTATAACCTTAACTATCAGCAAAACGGAATGGACCGTAACATAAAGTCGATCAAAGCACTCGAATTGATACACAATTGAGACACAATTTTAACAGTTAAAAATAAAAAAACGTAGGGAAAAATAAGAAAGAACAAAAAACGGAATGCCAAAACTATCTTAAGCACCAGGGGCGTGGGTCGAGATGCGTATGGGAGGGGGGGGGGGGAGTGGACCGCACCGGGTGACACCCAACCTAACGAAGCCACTGCTAAGCATCCATCTCACTTTTCTTTAGAAGCCCCGCCGGGGCTGCCGGCGGTCCATAGACCGACTCACAATCGTGAGAAAAGTTACTTTCATTTTTACTAAATTCGGAAATACCCCGTCTATTTTTAGCTTTTCTAGGTAAACCACTTCCCCGCGTAAAGCGGTGGAACATCACGTTACTAGAAAAAAAAAGTGGGGTGGGAAAGGGGGCGGGGGGAGGTGAAGAAGAGGACACGTTCAACCGGAACTGCCAAATTCTTGACGGATGAGTCATCAGGTTGTTTGATCAAATGAAGGCCGTCTTGTTGACGGCTGCGGCTTCGCAAGGACCCTCCGTTTTTTTTTCCTTTTATCAAAACCGTAAAATGTGGTTGGGTGACATGCTGCGCAAGGTTCAAATGCAAAAGTTCACGGTCAAGGCCACAACAGTGCGGTCACACTTGCCTGCGTCTGCAAAGTTATCCCAATGTTAAACGAGTTAGTCATTCCACATTCTCCAACAGATGTGTGCTGATATTTTATGTTAGCAGGACCACGGCCCTACTATAGTTGTGATTCCAATGCTGTCCTAAACATAACCCTAACATTAACCTCCGCCTTAACTATAACCCTGATCTTCCCTTACTCTAACCGTAACCCTACGCCTATCTTCGAAATCATAATCGTAATCCTTATTGTAATCGTACTCGTAATCGCAATTGTAATCGTAATCATAATTGCCCACCGTATACTAACCCTAAACCCTAATAATAAGCGTATCAACTTTAACGACCGAAACATATTAACGATATGCCGTTATGACAAATCCGACTAAGATAAAAAATATGATGAAAATAATTTGTAATGCTACAAGCATATGTAATCAAGTCTCCACAACTAATTAGCGAGTTTAAAATAACGATTGTAATGTGTGTATGGTTTCGATTACCCGAGTTGTTGCCTATAATGATAGCAATCTGATCGGTTTAGCTTTCGATGGTGGTATAAATAGATGAAGTGCCTGGCTTAAAATAGGTTTAAGAAAATTATTAGATTGATAGTGGATTAGAAAGACTGGTAGGGTAGTTAGCACTAGGTAACATTTTGTTACTATGTTAGGGAACATTTGGTTGATATGTTAGGCAAAACTTGGTTAAAATGTTAGGGAACTGTGTTTTATATGTAAGGGAACATTTAATTAATATTTAGGGAACATTAGGTTAATTTGTAAGGGAACATTTGGTTAATACTAGACCAGAGTACGACTAGAGATCACGTATGTGACCACTAGACCAGAGTACGACTAGAGATCACGTATGTGACCACTAGACCAGAGTACGACTAGAGATCACGTATGTGACCATTAGACCAGAGTACGACTAGAGATCACGTATGTGACCACTAGACCAGAGTACGACTAGAGATCACGTATGTGACCACTAGACCAGAGTACGACTAGAGATCACGTATGTGACCACTAGACCAGAGTACGACTAGAGATCACGTATGTGACCACTAGACCAGAGTACGACGAGAGATCACGTATGTGACCACTAGACCAGAGTGCGACTAGAGATCACGTATGTGACCACTAGACCAGAGTACGACTAGAGATCACGTACCAGATTAACCAAACCCGTGTAACCAGACTGTAATGTCGATACTCTAAATTCAACATGTGATCGGATGGTCAGTCAACTGTCCCTAGAATAAATAGTGACCACTTAGAGTTAACATCAAAGCCATGGCGCAACGTTAGCTGTTAGTAGTACATTATATGAAGAGTAATTCGTAGAAATACAAACTTATACGTTAAGTCGCAGAAAGTTGAAGTGTTTTGAGTAAACTGGTTTGTTTTTAAAAACAGACAAAAACAGAACTGTATGATTAAAAGCAACATAAGCGAAGTACGACACGAAAAAAGGGAATTTATAAAATGTACAAGGTTTTTACGGTGGATTCTGTGTATTTTCTTTTACAATATATTTAAATCTATATTTATATATTTAAATATTTTCCTGCTGGGCTAACTGATCCTGTTTCGCCGAATTAAGAAAGATCGACGCAGCGTAACGAGACACGACATGAAGAGTGCAAGTGGAAGTTGGTAGATAAAGTCATGACCTGGCCAATGTCGACCGGAAACTCGTTTTGATTGGTTGAAATTGCTCCCAGACGGAAGCTGAGCACTCTAGATTGATACTGAAAGTGAAGCTTTAGGTTGTGATGAAAAAAAAACATAATTTATATAAGCCCGATTTTACTTCATCTTACTGACAGAAACAGTGTTGCTTTTAGATACTTTTCTCCGGGGTAGAGAAGCATTTGAAACTTTCGAGGTTGAGAGAGGGGGGGGGGGGGCGGATCTAAATTGCGAATTCGCTTTGATGATATCTCTAAGGGGTGTGGAAAATAGTTGGAGTATATATTGTGTATAAAATTTTTATTTAGTTCGGGGATAGGAGGGAAGATGGAATTTTTTTTTCTCCAAAATATTCCATTGCATAATTTTAAAATATTTAACCTTATCTTCTCCTTTGTTCCTAATTTTTAGTGTTGTAAAGGATCCCCTCTAACACAATTAAGTATACGTGTCAACTGGTTATGCGCCATGGAGGCCATAGACTCCGATTTCATTCTGCTTTTTTTTTTTTTTTTTTGGATTTGCTTCCATAGCATCATTGTTCTTACATGGCCTAATGAGATTGAGATAACTCCAATAGGTCATTTAAGGGAGGTAACTGATTCAAATAAGGCATGGAAGATCGCTCGACCTAGATATCACAATTTGACATTTCAACAATATTTATGGTCCCTGTGTGAAGTTTTCAAAACAGTAGAAATTGTTAAAGGTAAACAAACAATAAAGTCACACGGTGAAAGGAATTTCCGGGATGGGACCTTATTTTAGCTGTGAGAAAAAGATAAGTTATAAAACGCTGAAGGGCAGATATTGTCAAAACTATCAACAGGAATTTGACATGAAAAACGTGGGGTTGAAAAAAGGATTCCTCGGTTGTTGTTGTCTATTAACTTGTGGGAAAATTTGAGCAATGTTTTGATGTTTACAGCGTTGTTAGTCACTAATGCGTAGGGCAAAATCTGATGTAGTTATTTCCAAGAAGGTAGACACAATGGCACAGTTGAAGACACAATGGCACAGTTGTAGACATAATGTAATAATTGTAGACACAATGTCACAGTTGTAGACACAATGTCACAGTTGTAAACACAATGGCACAGTTGTAGACACAATGGCACAGTTGTAGACACAATGGCACAGTTGTAGACACAATGGCACAGTTGTAGACTCAATGTCACAGTTGTAGACACAATGTCACAGTTGTAGACACAATGGCACAGTTGTAGACACAATGTCACAATTGTTGACACTTTCCCACAGCCGGTAAGTCAGTTTCAAAGCTGTTGATACAATTTCGCAGCTCTACAGCTGTGGACACACTGTAACGGTTTTACAGCTATAGACGCAATGCCACAGTCGTAGAGGCGATTCCATAGCTGTAGGCACTCTTTCACAGCTCTAGACACACCTATAGAGCTGTAGATACACTTACACAGCCATAGACACATTTACACAACTGTAGATACACTTACACAAATGTAGATACACTTACACAAATGTGGACACACTTACACAAATGTAGACACTCTTACACAACTGTAGACAAATTTACACAACTTTAGATAGATTTACACAACTACTTTAAACACCCGGAGCCATAGACACATTTACACAACTGTAGACACATTTACACACTTGTAGACAACCCTATACAACTGTAGACAAACAAATCTAGACACATTTACACAACTTTAGATAGCTTTACACAACAACTTTAGACTCTCACAGCCACATTTACACAACTGTAGACAAACATAGCTACAGACACACAAACCTGTACAAACACACAGCTATGGACTCACACTGCTGTAGACACAGTTCAACAGCTATAAAAACAATTTACATTTACAAAGCTGTTGTCAGTTCTACTTAGTTACTTGCTCTCTTTCCAAAAGATAACAACCGCATCAAGCAAGGAGCTGTATAGCACCTCATCTAACAGGAGCTGTATAGCACCTCATCTAACACGAGCTGTATATCACCTCATCTAGCAGGAGCTGTATAGCACCTCATCTAGCAGGAGCTGTATAGCACCTCATCTAGCAGGAGCTGTATAGCACCTCATCTACCAGGAGCTGTATAGCACCTCATCTACCAGGAGCTGTATAGCACCTCATCTACCAGGAGCTGTATAGCACCTCATCTAACAGGAGCTGTATAGCACCTCATCTAACAGGAGCTGTATAGCACCTCAACTAGCAGGAGCTGTATAGCACGTCATCTACCAGGAGCTGTATAGCACCTCATCTAGCAGGAGCTGTATAGCACCTTATCTAGCGAGAGCTGTATAGCACATCATCTAGCAGGAGCTGTATAGCACTTCATCTAGCGAGAGCTGTATAGCACCTCATCTAACAGGAGCTGTAAAGCACCTCATCTAACAGGAGCTGTATAGCACCTCATCTAACAGGAGCTGTATAGCACCTCATCTAGCGAGAGCTGTATAGCACCTCATCTAGCAGGAGCTGTATAGCACCTCATCTAGCAGGAGCTGTATAGCACCTCATCTAGCAGGAGCTGTATAACACCTCATTTAGCAGGAGCTGTATAGCACCTCATCTAGCAGGAGCTGTATAGCACATCAACTAGCAGGAGCTGTATAGCACCTCATCTAGCAGGAGCTGTATAGCACCTCATCTAGAGGGAGCTGTATAGCACCTCATCTAGCAGGAGCTGTATAGCACGCCATCTAACAGGAGCTGTATAGCACCTCATCTAACAGGAGCTGTATAGCACCTCATCTAACAGGAGCTGTATAGCACCTCATCTAGCAGGAGCTGTATAGCACCTCCTCTAACAGGAGCTATATAGCACCTCATCTAGCAGGAGCTGTATAGCACCTCATCTAGCAGGAGCTGTATAGTACCTCATCTACCAGGAGCTGTATAGCACCTCATCTAGCGAGAAATTTAACCAACGTTTATTTTTATGTGTCGTTTTCTTTAAGGGCAGGGTTTCAAAAATAATATGATATGGAGTGGGGAGGGGATGGGAATGTATTAGAGAAATCAGGGTCAACGACCTGTGCTAATGTGAGATAAGGAGAGTAACGTCATAGCGTGAATGACAGATAAAAATAGTGTAAGAACATTTTACGTGGGACTTTTTGTGTGTAGTTTCAGGATTTTCCTTATCAGGATAAGATCTAGACGATATCGCGTACAGCTTTCTGGTGTAGGGTTAGCGCGGTGCGTTGTATAAGGAATCAATACAAGTAGGGACATTACCTTCATTCAGGTATAACTAGATTACTAGTGAAGTATGGATTTTTTGCTAGTCCGTCTTTCAGCATAAAGGATCCGCCGTTATAGATCAATATTAAACCTAATCAAAGTTTTTTTTTTTTTAAATGATTTTTTTTTTGGTGAAAGATCAACATTTCATTTAATCAAAGTTTTTTTTTTAAATTGACTCTTTGTTAAAGATGTTAAAGATCAAAAAAGATTCTTTGTTAAAGATTATCAAATTACAATTGTAGCATGTGTGTGTGAGGGGGGGGGGGGGGGGTGGGGGGGAGGGGTCCAGATCGAGAAAAGAAGGGGAGGGGATAAGGGGGGTCTAGAACTTTAGGAAACCTTGAGATGAAATAACTGATTCAAAATGTCGCCTAATTACGGGACATTATCACGGAAGTGCCCCCCCCCCCTCGAACCCCCCCTATACCCCCCTCCCACAAATATCCAAGATCCAACCTCAAAGTTCATTGAGTAAATGTGCTCGAACGTCCTAGACAGCCGTACAGGTAATAGCGTAAGAAAATTGGAATTGTTGAACTTAAGGCTACATCTTATACAAACAAAAACCTTATTGTGACATTGGGTGTCTTTAATGAAAGCCATGCATGGATTCTGATAAAAGTAATCATCACCCACGCTCGTTAAGCCGATTTATCCATAGGTTTGACGGAATGAATAGTGAGAACATTGAATGAGTTTTCTATAAACAGAGTTTTAGTTAAAGAATCCTTAGGTTTTTAAGAAATTTAAGGCTAGCTGTCAGTTATTTGTAGGATTTATTTAACGTAAAAGTACATCTAAAACAAGGCTACTTACGTACTTCTACGACTAGCCTAAAATGAAATTGGAATTTATTTTTATAACAGTGCAACATTTAATTAAGGTTGTTCGTGTTGGTATTAAATTAAGTAAGTTACTTCCCCTTTAAAAGTATGTTTCAGTGTTAGAATAAAACGTATAGAAGTAATGGGTGATTGTTAGGTGACGTTTAGATTAAAGAATTGTCAGAAGTCTAATATTAAATGATGTATGGGCCTACATGTCTTTTGTGGGATGATTTATAATTGTCTAGTAGCTTTACGCTCAAAATCGTTTCAGCGGTTAACTGGACGCTTTTTTTTTTTAAATTTACTTTAAGATTTTAATTAGTTTGACGAGGATTTGGTGGTTACTGTTGTCATTACATAATTTTAATTAGCCTGATGATTTGATGGTGGTTTACTGATGTCTTTATACAATTTTAAATAGCCTGATGATTTGATGACGGTGTACTCATGTCTTTACACAATTTTAATTAGCCTCATGACTAATGATGATTTGCTGACAATTAATTAACTGTTGTCTTTACACAATTTTATTTAGTCTAATGATTTGATGGCAGTGTACTCATGTCTTTACACAATTTTAATTAGCCTCATGACTAATGATGATTTGCTGACTATTAATTAACTGTTGTCTTTACACAATTTTATTTAGTCTAATAATTTGATGACTTAACATTGTATGGACAACTCGCGATAAACATGAGGTATTTAAAACACACCATTCGATTCCAAACGATAACAAACATTCAAATGTTGCCCAAAACTTTGTACCCGTACACTGTACGGGGTTAACCAGTGCTAACTTTTCTGGACGAGTCTATATCAGGATTTGCTGTTTGATTGGACACTTCTATTTTTGGACGAGTCTATATCAGGATTTGCATTGTACTTGACACACTTCTTCCTCGACGAGGCTATATCAGGAATCGCATATTATAATTTGACACACTTATTTAGTTCTTTGAGGCTGGTAGTAAACTGTATCGAAATGTTCAAATACTTTGAGGTTGGCAGTATACTGTATCGAAATGTTCAGATACTTTGACCTTCCGGGTCGTCTATAAATAGACATCAAACTATCCAATTGAAACCGATGACGCACGTTTTTGTTTCGCCTTTTGTATGGGACAATATGGATGGTTATTACCGTCAGATTACGCTGTCCTAACATATGCATGAACGATTTGCTTATATCCCCATAGCTTATATAATGTTTTGTTAATCTGGTGATACAGGACGGGAAGGTGTGATATGTAGATAATAAACACAAATCCACTTTAGTGTTTAATCGTTAGTTTTAACATTGAATTATTTAAACAATAAAATATTATGGAGTAGAAAAAAAAAATAGGACGATGAAACAAGACTTTCAGTTTCCACTCAGTGCTTTAATTAGCGTACATTTTTTTATGAAATTAGTTTTTTAACCCAGACTTTGTGCGATAATTAACAAAGCTAGATGCTTTGATTACAAAATTACATTTCTTAATTACAAACCTGTATTCACTTATTCAAACTTAAATTATATAAATACGCTGCTACGCTTTCTAATGAAACCCCTACAATCTTTAATTACATGCCATTTTCTTTGATTACAGTATAACAATGTGTAATTAGAATACTATTGGTTCACGTATCCAAACCTTTAATTATGTAACTTCACTACTTAACTCTCTAATTAAACAAATGCATTCTTAAATTACAAACTATGCTCTTTACTTACAGTATGAAAATCTGTAATTAGAATACTTTAGTTAATTGCAGTGTTGCATTATTTTCAGTACAAAACCACACGCTTATTTGAAAAACTAACCAGCTCGTGACTAGATGTAATACTTCCTGGAAACACAAACATTTGATATACACACGGAATAATGTATCTGGTGCTTTGTTATATTTTTCATTCAGTATTTAGCCTGAGATGTTGGTTACGAACTACAGACAAATTTACCTAATCAATAACTACACCTAGTAATTATATCACAACGTACGCGTGGTATTTGCTCATGTATTCGTACACATTGTAACGAAATACATTTGCTATTAGTCGACACATTTGTACACTTTGTCACACATTGTGTACAAAGGACGCACACATTAAAAACTTCGGCCCTTAAAGTACCATCTCAGACCCGAAGGGCATAGGAGGAAGTAATTAGTTCTGTTATACCAGACCACACGAAAATAAGCTATAAATAACTCTTTACATGGCAAATAGGCCATAATGGACTTATGGCACATATATTAGGCCATTAGGAACCAATTGCACCAGAATTAGGCCATAAGGAACCAATTGCACCAGAATTAGGCCATAAGGAACTAATTGCACCATAATTAGGCCATAAGGACAGAATTAGGCCATAAGGAACCAATTGCACCAGAATTAGGCCATAAGGAACTAATTGCACCATAATTAGGCCATAAGGACAGAATTAGGCCATAAGGAACCAATTGCACCAGAATTAGGCCATAAGGAACCAATTGCACCAGAATTAGGCCATAAGGAACCAATTGCACCAGAATTAGGCCATAAGGACAGAATTAGGCCATAAGGAACCAATTGCACCAGAATTAGGCCATAAGGAACCAATTGCACCAGAATTAGGCCATAAGGACAGAATTAGGCCATAAGGAACCAATTGCACCAGAATTAGGCCATAAGGACAGAATTAGGCCATAAGGAACCAATTGCACCAGAATTAGGCCATAAGAAACCAATTACATCAGAATTAGACCATAAGAAACCAATTACATCAGAATTTGGCCATAAGGAACCAATTATTTAAGAATTAGGCCATAAGGAACCAATTGCATCAGATTTAGGCCATGTATGTATAGGATCTGAGATATCACATACACATACGATATACATGTGTTCTTAGATCATATGAATATAACCCTCACTTATTCAAACACACATATATTGTATCTGTAAGTGGTATCTCAGACCATATTCATACACACGTATATTGTACAAATTTATAAGAGAGTGTGCATATCGTTTTAGAAAATGTATTTATATATTTTATTTTCTAGCCTGTATATGTACGCATGAGCATAATATATTAGTCTTCACTGAGCTTTTGGATGGATTTTTACACAACTTAGTATAGGCTTCTAGATTATTTGTATGCACCCTATGGTAAGAACTGCTACATAACTTGTGTAAGATCCCAATCGTAGTTACATCTCATTTGTATGTTCCTTTATATATCTTTTGTATGATCCCATTATATATATATATATATATATATATATATATATATATATATATATATATATATATATATATATATACATATATATATATATCTGGTATGACCCCCTTATACATATTTTCTATAACTTCATATATATTTATATCAGCCATTGTATATTTCTCGTTGTAGTCCCTATATACATGTATAAGCCCTGACATACTTCTTGTATGAGCACTTATATATCTCTTGCAAATCTCATTATTGTATTAGCTCATATATATAAGAGCCATTACATACTTCTTGAATGAGCCTTTACATATTTTAGGAGTCCTTACAGATCTCTGTATAACCCTCTATATACTTACATGAGCTATTACATATTTCTTATATGAGTCATTCCATATCTTTTGTACAACCCTCTATATACTTAAATGAGCTATTACATACTTATATGAGCCCTAACATACATCATGAGTGAGCACTTACAAATTGTGCATACGTCTCTTACATATCTCTTGTAAGAGCAATTACATATTTCTTGTAACCCCCGTACATATCATATGTATTGACCCTCATATATAATTATATATGTCTAATAAATTTGATTTATAACTTTTATATGAGCCCACATTATGTGTTACCTAACACATAGTCCCATCCACATCATTAAGCCATTACATAACTTGTGTCTTAAATAAAGTAAGCACATATCCAACTCTAGCAACTTCAACCATAGCGATATAAATGACCAATATCAATTACTCATAAATCCGTTACATTCAGCTCTCAGTGTTAATCTCTAACCTGTTGAATTAAATCTAAATCTAGCTCTTTTAAAATATCTCTGCTATGGATATTAAATAGGGGAACAGCTATTTTAGTCAAGACATGTTTAATTGCTGAAAAATAAAGCTTTGTAAAGTGCATTTAAAATATAACTATTAATTTGGTTGGGAATTTTTTAAAATCCCATACCCATGTTTGATAATATGAAAAAAAGTACTGAAATCTTCCTACAAAAACTGTTGTCAACAGTACACTATTCACTAATATAACTTGCTATATTTATGTTAACTTTCTCGCTAACCCCAACCTTAACCCAAGTTCTATTGTAGCCAAAACCCTTAAAGTAAAAGTAAAGTTCCCTTTTCAAACCTGACGGTCTATAGGGCAAGTGAGGTAGAGTTCACTTGTTTCTGTGGTCTCGGCATATAAAGAGATAGTGTGCTCAGCACTATGCCCAGCCGCCTTTACTTTCCCTAACGTGAGTTAGGTACCCATCAGAGTTGGGTGGACTCAGGGACGGTCTACTGTCTTGAACCCGGCTTCGAACTCGAGACTTACGAGTTAGCAGTCCAGCTCACTACCACTAAACCCCCTCCGCCAAAACCGTTATCCAAACACTAATACTCTAAACAGATATTACAAAAAATTTAATAAACTTAAATATCCATATTAAAATAAATTAGGGGGAATTCGTTGTAGAAATCTAGAAGATGTTAAAAATCTTATATTCTTTACTTCGTAACAAACTCACAAACCTAATGAAATGAGCGACTTGTATTTATTGTCAGAGCCGAATATAGCACAGACATTGTATTTTGTAGACTGTCACCCAATACACATTCACATAGCTATATTAGAATCCGTGAACTTACCTATAATATGTAAATCTCCAAAGGTGAATCACTTCTCATAAAAACTGACTTTATTTTCTGTACTCCTAAGTCTTCCTCTGAGGGTAAAGTATCTACTCCATGTCACTACAAGACCTTAAATTATTTGAGCTTAGCCGGCCATACGAAAGTTGCACCAAGTTTTAAAAACAAAACCGATTTAAAAGTAGCCACACCATAAAAAGCACAATGTTGCGTAGAGTTATTTCCCATATCCGTGAGACCCAAAAAAACAGCGCTTGGAATGAAACTGCAAGACAAACTTTGAGCTGAAATCACTTCTGGTAAACAAAACAATCGTCTTGTTTGAAACACAAATACTAACAAATATACTGTTGACTAACAAAGTTAAAAAGAAATTATTAAAATTCTGTTTTGTAAGCTGTTGGTTGGCTAACCCTACACATAGCTGAAGACTATAGCGGAAAGATAACCGTAGAAGAATCGTGTCAGGGGAGATAACGACACGTTGTGTTGAAGGACACCAGACGACGCTACAGTGTGAAGATTTCGCGAAAATCTTTAGCTCCGCCCCGTGACACACGTAAGTGGTGCGAGAAGGAAGATTAAAGCATTACACGACCTGTTGCCGTGTTGCGTGATATAGTGTCGCTGTGTTTAAATGGGTGTTTGGTACGTTGTTGTCTTTCAAAGTTATCGGTACTAGTTTAAAGTTTTTCCGGAACTGTCTCATTTTAAGAAAACAATGCCGAGTATTTACCGGAGCGGATTAGTAGTTTTTCCGGCGATGATTAAAACAAACCGGCAGACGATTAGAGCCGGGGAGATTGTATCTTAGGCGTATTCATTCTTGCGTTTTCATTTAACCGGCATTAGTGTAAGTCCTAGCCGGAATTGGTTTAAGTCCTTGCCGGCATTGGTTTAATCTTAGCCGGCATTGGATTAAGTCTTAGCTGGCATTATTCGGCTTTGGTTTATGTCCTAGCCGGCAATCAGCATTGGTTTAAGCCCTAGCCGGCATTGGTCTAAGTCTTAGTCGGCATTGGTCTAAGTCTTAGTCGGCATTGGTTTAAGTCTTAGTCGGCATTGGTCTAAGTCTTAGTCGGCATTGGTCTAAGTCTTAGTCGGCATTGGTCTAAGTCTTAGTCGGCATTGGTCTAAGTCTTAGTCGGCATTGGTCTAAGTCTTAGTCGGCATTGGTTTAAGTTCTATCCGGCATTGGTTTAATCTTAACCGGCATGGGTTTAATTCATAACCGGCATTGGTTTAAGTTCTAGCCGGCATTGGTTTAAGTCCTAGCCGGCATTGGTTTAAGTCCTAGCCGGCATTGGTTTAAGTCTTAGCTGGCATTAGCCGGCATTAGCTCAAAACTTTACCGGCCTTAGCTCAAAATTTTGATTGGCTCAAAACTTGACCGACAATGGTTGAATCCTCTAGCCTGCACTGGCTGGATTCTTTACCTTGTTACAAATCATTACCGTAATATGCTCACTTCACGTACATGTACGAAAATATGATACCACCCCACCCTCAACCCACCCCAACTACCATTGTTACTCTCCATGCCAAAACAACGATAAAATGACCACAATTAACCACAATCAAACCACAATGAAACCTCCACAACTAGGTTCATGACTGATGCTAACGCAGTGTTAAATCAACCCCCCCCCCCCCCACACACACACACACACAATGCATTCTTTTAACCAGCTCGAGGCATCCTAAATTGAATTAAGCACCATGTAGCGTTGTTACAATACTGAAATTATTTGCCTCGTGATGTTTCAAAGACTGCAACTTTGCTGTATTAGTGCAGTGTAGGTCAGGGGTTCTTAACATTTTGGAGGTACCGAACCCTACAAGTTTCATATATACATTCACCGAACCCTTTGAAACCATGTTAAGAACGACTGGCCGGGGTCAACTGGTCAGCTGTTAACGTGTCAGTTAACATGTCAGTTTGCTACAAACGTAAAAATTATACCCTATTTAAAGGGGAAAATCATGAACTTTCCAATAAAAGAGATCACATTTTGTTTTTATGTCAAGTGTTCATGTGATATTTGAAGAGAGTTAAGGTCCTTAGCAAGGTGTTCCATTCACACTCTGATTTTCTGTGCTATACGGATGCACTAATAGAAAACAGTATAACATAACTACCATTATCCTCTCATAATAGTTAGAATCTATAAATCTTAAGTATTTTGGATTATGGTTTGATTGGGAAATTTAAAGATGTGAAGGTTATACAGCTTTTGTAGATGTCACTCTTTCATATAGTTTGGTAGTGGTCGAGTCGGTAAAGCTCATGGTTGCTAAACCGAAAAGTCTCGAGTTCGAACCCTCGGACAGATGAGGAGAGACAACTCCAAAATCAAACAACTGCAGCCTTTTAGTTTGTTCTTGGTTGGACAAATGCTATGGAAGCAAATCCAAAAAGAAAAGCAGGCTGAAATCGGAGTCAATGGCCTCAATGACGTATAACCATCTGTGTCTGGCTAGTGTAGGGGTTGTCTGTGTCTGGCTTCTTCTTCTTCTTCGTTCTTAATTTTTAGTGTTGGGAGGGATCGAGCCTTATCTGCCAGAGGGTTTGAACTCGAGACTCTTTTTTTTTTCGAATTTATCAACCATGAGCTTTGCTGACTCGACCATGCTTCCATCACAATTAAGGATACGTGTCAACTGGTTATGCACCTTTGAGGCCATTGACTCCGATTTCAGCCTGCTTTTCTTTTTGGATTTGCTTCCATGGCTTTTGTCCAACCAAGAACAAACTACAAGGCAGCAGATGTTTGATTTTGGAGTTCTCTCCTAGAAGAGTGGTTGTCCCCAGCTAACAAGCCTCTGCCCGAGTGTTCGAACTCGAGACTTTTCAGTTTAGCAACCATGAGCTTTACCGACTCGACCACGCCGCGTGGTTAGTAAAATGGCTGTTTGTGGTTAGTGTTGGGGTGGTCTTTGTGGTTAATATAGTATTTGTGTATGTGGTTATTGAAAGTTTGATTATGTGGTTATTGAAAGGCTATGTGGTTATTGAAAGGCTATGTGGTTATTGAAAGGCTCTGTGGTTATTGAAAGGACTGATACCTTGAAAAGATTTGTTTGGGGCTACCGACCAGACACCTAGCCAAGGCCTGGGGATACGACGGGAACCTCATTGTGGGACTGAACGAGGTACTTGACTGGCAACTTTTCGTCACGATTTGCGAACAAGTTCCCCACCACACCCCACCACAAACCACATCAAAAGGCAAGAACAAGCTGACATTTCTTTAAAGCCGTTGCGGCTCCGGCTAGTCTATTCAATTAGCTCCACTTTCGGTCACGATTCGCCATTAGGGTGGTTTTAAAACTTAACCACAGACTACCCTGTCAAACTAAGCATGTTTTAAACGTGTTTACATGGAATATAAATTTGTGAATGATACATGTTCTTTTAATCTCCTCAAGGTTATAATAGATATCCTTGTTGTAAGGTTCTGTTCATTAAATAAATCATCATCATCTTTTCCCATTCATGCCGAATACACACCGAGCAGATGAAGTAGAGTTCCTCTTTTTTCAAGGGTCTCGGTATCCTTAGGGATAGTATGCTCATCGCTATGCCGAGCATTCAAGGTGGACTCCGGAACGTTCAACAAAATCGAGCCTGGGATCCGAACTCGAGACTTTCATGTTAGCAGTCGTATGCTCTACCACCCGACCACGCTGCCGCAGACGTCAAATACTTGCCTGATGTGACGCCAGGTCCCGCCGAAAATTCTGACTCATCCTCCGGGCGGTGACGTTCCATCCGCCATTGTTCAGTGATTCATCAAGAATTATTTGCCGTTACGACCCAACGATTTTCCTGTGAAATTTTGACATGGTCTGATGTCACATCGCTTCTTCGAAACTCTGGTTTCATTATCTGTTGCGTGGAGGATCAGTCAAGCGCGTAGGCGCGTATGTACAAGAAGAACAGGTAGAACATGTAGAATACACACGTAATTATATATGTAGGTTTTATAGGTGCCTGACATCTTTTGAGGCTTGAGGGGTGGGGAGGGGGTTGGAGGTGGGTTTTTGACAAGTGTGGAGAGTGGGTAGATGATGGATTGGGGGGAAAGAGGTGTGCCAAAAGTTATTAATGAATATACATTATTGCATTCTTGTTGATGAAAAACGAAAATGCAAATACATTTAGTGAATAATTACAAGAAAAAAAAAATACTCCTGCATTTTAAAATTAATCAAGATATGTCTAAACCTTCCCTTTCACCCATCAGGTGTGCTGACTCGGTCATCACCACCTAGCAACAACAACATAATCCGATGTTGAGGGCTAGCTTTCGATCATGTCGCTCCCACATAGGGTCGTCCAGATATCGTGTAAGGGCTATACTAAATACATTTTAACCTGTCTTTTCCTTAAATGCCGTTAAAAAAGGCTTCCCACTACCCAGGGGCGTAACTAGAGGGGGGCAAATGCTCCGGCGGCCCGGGAGGGCGCCGACATGAAAAGGCGCAAAACTGGGTAGAAAAAAACACCTAAAAAGATTATTCTGAGCTGCATTATTTAATTATACTAGGTCCGTCTGAGTTTAGCACATAAACTGCTACTTGGCTAAACGGACTTTCTGTTTTCTGTATCAATTGTGTGACACCAAAATAACTGTTAAGGGACCGTGACTAGTAGAAAGCGCCCTTGACCTTTCTTACTGTGTGTGTGTATGTGGGGGGGGGGGCGTTTATTCCCTATTTAGATTACATATATAACCGGGGCAGGGGTGTGTGGGCGCGTAATAGATACATCTTCCCTGGAGCGGGATAGGTCACTTACGGCTCTGCCCCCCCACCCCCCTCCACCCCCCAACCCAACCCATATCATACCATAAAATAATTCGGACGTAAATGACCACATTTATCGCCACTTCATTTCATTCATAAAAATCTGAACCTTTGCCAAGTCAAATAGATTTAACAACCCCTCACCTCCTCAACCTAACTTAACAGTACACACAATTTTAATACCCCCCCCCCCCCCCACACACACACACGCACGAAATGTGGCATGATTTATGTTGATCCGTGTTGATCCAGACTGGAAAACCGAATAGAATAAACTGGCGGGTGTCATATGTTTTACCTGTACCCTCCCCATTCATAATTTTACCTACAACACCCACGCATATCCCTTGGCCTATTTAATGCATGGTAAATAAAACAGCTGGTTTTTTTGGTGTTTTTTTTACATGAATTGACAAGTAATGAAGAAACAACCCGTTTTGATACATGAATTACAGTGGCAACCCATATCGAGACAACCCATTTAGTGACAACCCATTCAGTGACAACCCATTCAGTGACAACCCATTCAGTGACAACCCATTTAGTGACAACCCATTCAGTGACAACCCATTCAGTGACAACCCATTCAGTGACAACCCATTTAGTGACAACCCATTCAGTGACAGCCCATCCAGTGACAACCCATCCAGTGACAACCCATATTGAGACAACCCATTCAGTGACAACCACTCCAGTGACAACCCATCCAGTGACAACCCATATTGAGACAACCCATTCAGTGACAGCCCATATTGAGACAACCCATTCAGTGACAGCCCATATTGAGACAACCCATTCAGTGACAACCACTCCAGTGACAACCCATCCAGTGACAACCCATATTGAGACAACCCATATTGAGACAACCCATTCAGTGACAGCCCATATTGAGACAACCCATTCAGTGACAACCCATTCAGTGACAACCACTCCAGTGACAACCCATATTGAGACAACCCATTCAGTGACAGCCCATCCAGTGACAACCCATCCAGTGACAACCCGTATTGAGACAACCCATTCAGTGACAACCCATTCAGTGACAACCCATTCCGTGACAACCACTCCAGTGACAACCCATTCCGTGACAACCACTCCAGTGACAACCCATTCAGTGACAACCACTCCAGTGACAACCCATTCAGTGACAACCCTTTCAGTGACAACCCATTCAGTGACAACCACTCCAGTGACAACCCATTCAGTGACAACCCATATCGAGACAACCCTTTTAGTGACAACCCTTTCAGTGACAACCCATCTACTGACCACCAACTCATGTACAATCTACTCACAACAAATCACACAGAGATAACTTGCACAGACAACCCCTTTTAGAGACAACCCATATCTAGACTAATCATTTAAGGACAACCCCGAGACAACAAATACAAAGACTTCACATATTTAGACAACCCATACTGTTTCAACCCATGCAGACAACCATTCAGAAACAACCCATTTTGAGACTATATATTTAGGAATAAACCATACTGTGACAACCCATTTAAAGACAACACATGCAGTGACAACCTATTCAAGTAATCAGTTAATTACTTTCAATTAATTAAACAAACATTAGCTAAAGCTACTTTTGAATATTTATTAAACTACTGGCTGTTAACCATGCATACCATTGTTTGTTTTTTAAAAAGAGACAACAGTTCTGCTAAGCTAAAATGACAACAGTTCTTCTACACAACAATGACAACAGTTCTGCTAAGCTAAAATGACACCAATTCTGTCAACAGCTCTGCCACACTAAAATGACAACAGTTCTTCTACACAACAATGACAACAGTTCTGCTACTAAAAGGACAACATTTCGTTTCGACTAAAAAAAGGCAAACATTTATTTCAAACAAAAAACCGACTTCTTACACTCACAATGACGTTTCATCACCATGGCAACTGTTGTTAATTGTTTATCCACTAACCGGCCATCTTGGGTATTGTTCGGCTTTGACGTCATGGTATCGAGAACAGACGTCGCACTACAGAACCCTGGGGTGATTCAGACAAATGTAAGGGTGCAGACTATGGGAATTGGGGTCAGATGGGGTGGAGGGAGGGGGAGGGGGTAAAATTTGATGTATCAGATACTTAGAGCTTCTTTAATAAAAATGAATGATTTATTTCCTTTAAATTTGAAGTCTTGTCGAGTACAGTGAGAAGGGCTGGGTGAGGATTAACTTGAAATTATGTGCTGGGTTTTAGTAACGACGTACAACTGTATGAGACTGGAGGGAAGGGGTGAGCAGTGTTTCTTTCAGACATTTTTCTCCGGGTAGAGGGAGTGGAGCACTTGGAACTTTCGTGGAGGCGGACATAAATTTCCGAGGGGCGGACACATGTTGAAGTATACGTTTTGTATATAAACTCTTCTTCAACCGTTGTTTTCCAGGTTTTCCGTGGCCCGCCCAACCTCCTTTTTCCCTGGGGATTCCAGTCCATAGCATGTCAGTCCGCTGGAGATGTGTGGTTGCAGCCCTTTGCTCCCCAGGGGCCACAAAGGAATGATGATGATGATGATGACGATGATGATATCAACTCTATTTCACTCGGTGCGGCGGTAGATCTTCAGGTTGTGGGGAGAGGGGGGGGGGGGTGCCGAAGAAATGCCTGAAAGAAACTCAAGGGCGAGGTGGGATGTACTTCTAAAATGGCGTAAATTATGTTTGTAGTGTATTTCTGTATGTTTTCGTTTGTGTGGCTTGTTTCGACAGGGGTTGTTGTTGGCAATTCAGACAAACTGGTAGATTGTTGGTACCTTGACCGGGTGCTCAGGCAGAAGGCGACCAGTTTTATAAGACTAAAAATCACTGGATAGAAATATATGTAGGCAGTACATGAAAATTATTGAGAAACTAGCACAAGAAATATAGTTTACCACTGGGGACAGTTGGAGAAACTAGCTCAATAATATAGAACGGTTGCAGAGACTATTACTGGCGCGCTTATCACTTGAAGTACTCATTGTAAATGACCTTTATCGCTCCCCTTCAAAACAAACACCATTCAATTCCCACTTTATAAAAAATTGACACTTGATCCTACTAACATTAACACAAGGTTGACCTCATACACATTCATTCTGTTCAACACACCGTGTCGCCGGGTACGTATGTGTGCTCAAGAGCTTGTTTTTTTTTCCCCGGGCTACGGCCTTGACCCGATTAGTCACACGTCGACGTGTTGCGTGACGCAACTGTCTCGTGCAATTTTAGGAACACTTTAAATTTTGTGTCTATACACACAGCTTGTGACTGACGTGACCCACTTACACAAGCCGTGTGACTATGTGTGTCAGTGTCGAATTTATGACAGTGGCTATACGTATATGCGTGTCAGTGAAGTTGTATGTGTCAGTCAGTGTTTCTTCCAGACTTTTTTTCTCCGGGGAGGGTTCTTAAAAAAATTGAGGGGGGGGGGGCAGTCTGTAGAAAAAACTCTGGTGTCAGTCTGTGTCTATGAGTGTCTGTGGATATGTGTCTGTGAGGGTCTGCATGTGTCTTATGTGTGTGTCTTTGTATCTGTATGTAATCGTCTGCATGTGAATACATCAGTCATTGTTTTCTGTATCTGTGTGTGCATGCATGTGTCTGCCGGTATGTATGTGTGTTTTTAACCTGAAGATTAGCCACCCAAACCCACATTATATCACGTAGCTTATTCGGACATTTATCATACTTTTAACTGCAATCCTACACATACTTTAATTCTTCAAACATGGTATGTGTACTTTCATACAATGACCATATGGTAAATGTAGATAAAACACAACGACCATATGGTATATGCACCTGTACACAACGATCATATCATAAAAAATCCCCCCCCCCCCCCATGAAACTACCAAGCCTGTGGAATTAAACTGGATTATACCACGTGTACTAAGTTAAGCAGCTGTATAATCCGTGTCTAATCCGTACCTAATCTGTATTTATGTCTATAGGCGGGTATAAACCAGGTTGTAGGATGTATTCAAAGCTAAGTAATGACTTCAGGAACTGACGGCCTGTGTGGTAGATGTAGTAGAGTTCATCTGATGATACTCACTACATTGAGAGATCGGGTTGTCAGCCGCTTTTGCTTTCCACAGTTTGAGTCAGGTATCCATTAGAGCTGAGTGGACTCAGCAACATTATACGGATTTATTTCCGGTAACCGTATTGGGGAATTCTATGTTAGAAGACATGCGCTCTACAGCAGAGCCACACCGTCGAGTAACGTGCCACTGTTTCTGCGATACGGTAAAGTCCAGGAACTGGGTTTGCAGTTGTAGGTTCTATCGCTCAACCACATCATTCCGTACAGCGAATTTCGTACTTCTTGTACTTCTTTCTTCTTCTTCTCTCTTAATTCTAATTCTGGAAGGGATCTCTCCAATACAATTGACTCCGATTTCAGCCTGCTTTTCTTTTTTGGATTTGATTCCATAGCCTTTGTCCAACCAAGAACTAACTACAAGGCAGTAAATGTTTGATTTTGGAATAGTCTCTCCTAGAAGAGTGGCTGTCCCCAGCTATAGAGCCTCATCTGCCCGAGGGCTTTAACTCAAGACTTTTCGGTTTAGCAATCATGAGCTTTACCGACTCGACCACGCCGTCCAACTATTTAAATCTGTAAGACGTCCGTGAGTCCACCCAGCTCTGACTTTCTCTAGGGAAGTTAAAGCCGCTGGGCGTAGGGCTGACCCCACTATCCTTGTGTATTGCCGAGGTGATTGAAACAGATGAACTCTACTTCATCTGCCTCATATGTCTTGGTCACGCACCGGAAAAATATGATGAGTTAAAACTAGCTTGCACAATCACTACGAAATCATGAAGCTTAATGTATGTTGTATTACTGCGCATCAAATAAGTACCCAACCATTGTATCCACAGCTACCAGAAATTTTTCATCACCATCAACCTCCTTGACCTTGTGCTGACCTTGATCCTGCCGGTGCTGTTGGTGCTGGGGCTGATGCTGTTCACGCTGCTGTCCGTTATGCAGGCCATCAAGAGGAAGCACCGGCTCCACGAGACGCTCATCAGTAGCTGCAGGTACGGCTTTAGGGTGGGGGGGGGGAAGTGACCATAGGTGCAGGTACGGCTTTAGGTTAGACCCTCATCAGCAGCTGCAGATACGGCTTTAGGGTGGGGGGGGGGAAGTGACCATAGGTGCAGGTACGGCTTTAGGTTAGACCCTCATCAGCAGCTGCAGGTACGGCTTTAGGGTGGACTCACACCTGCGGTTGGGGTAGCTTGACCATAGGGTGGACTCTCACCCGTGGTGGGCTGTGGAGGACGTTTCTTGATCATAGGGTAGACCCTCACCTGTGGTGGGGGTAGGGGGTTGCTTGACCACAGGCTGGACTCTCTTCTGTGGTGGAGTGGGGGGTTTGCTTGACCATAGGGTAGACTCTCATCTGTGGTGGGGTGGGGGAGGGGGTTGCTTGACCATAGGGTAGACTATCACCTGTTGTGGGGTGGGGGGCTGTTGTTTGACCAAAGGATACTCTCATTATTGAAGGGGGAAGGGTCGGGGTGTCTGTTTTTCTTTTACCACAGGATAGACTCTCACTCATGTGGGAGGGGGAGGGGTATTGCTTGTTTTGGTTGATCACAAGACAGAAAAACACATTTTTGGAGAGGGGAGGTTCTATTGTCTGATTCCAGTTTCTTTCAGTACCACCCCCACTCTTCCCTCCCCCCCCCCCAAACGAAAAACGTCTACATCCCCACCCCTACGAACAATATACAATGTATATAGAAAATATACATTTCAACCAGTGTCATCCCCCACCCCACCTCTTCTGGAAATAATTTAAGTCTGCCTTTTTCCCCTACAACTCCCCCACACGCCCCCGGAAAAAAAATACTTTCTAAAAAAAAAAACACTGTCCACAAGATAGACCCTTACTTATACGGTCAAGGCTGGGTGGTCCTCTAATTTGAATTTGAGCGTACAGCTCTCAATATCGTTAGGCTTTGACTTATTTCAGGCCGTATCGGGAAATGATTGTGGACGGCTGTTTACAAGTGATGTCGAACGTCTATGGGGTGGGGGGGGGGGGGGGGGATTCAGACTTAAGAGTCGATGTTCCACGTTTGGCGAGACAGGTGCATGGGGGTTGGTGGGGGGGGGGGGGTTAAGGTGACGTATGAAGAGTTTATTTTGTATTTCTTTTTGATGAAAACTATAGAAAGCATCAACATTTCTGTTAGAATGATGTTTTTGTTAATAGCTAAGAATTTCTGTATTATCTAGAATAACGTGGGTGGAGATGGATTTTTTGTATAGTAACAGGTTGTGAGGGATAGGGTTTTTAAAATAGACTAAACTTGCGTGCAGTTTTTCTTTAGGGGCGCTCTCCGCAACCCGCCCACCGCCCTTGGAGCGAAATAAGGGGGAAAAATTAGAATTAAAATACATACTTTAACTAGTGTAACACGCCCACCGAAGATTCCTTAAAGTTTTAAGTTATCCCCCCCCCCCTCACTTGGGAAAATTATCCAAAAAAAATTACAACCCGTAACTTTTAATTGCCCCCCCCCCTCCGCCCTACCCTGGATAAAGTATTTCAAGAGAAATTTAAAAAAAAAAAAACTGCACGTGGGAATTCAGTTTTGGACATCCCCAAAGCCGTTCGGATCGCGACAGGATGCAGAGAGAATATTCTCCCACGCCCACTCTGCCAGACGCCTGAACCAATTGGATTTCTCCTGGCTTTCTGCTTCCTCTCACGGTTCATTGCACATGTATTATAGGAACCTGCCACTCCCTTCATTGGGGCTAGATGGAGGGGGATGGAATTTGATGAGTAACTCGGGGGATACTTTTCACTAGGCTGGCGATAAAGCAACCCCCACACACCACCTAGCCAATATACACACCTTGCCGTAACCCTTTCCCCCACCCACTCTCCCACCCCGTTACCTTGTCATGCTTGTTGGAAAAGACGTCGTTAGCAAATATTAGATACATGGAAGCTGTGACTGCAACGAGATAGATAATAGTAAATAGTGTAATGGCCAACGTCATAGCAGGACAGAGAATTCTGGAGAGTTGTAGTTGGTGGCCCATACTCCATCAGGACAGAGAACTCTGGAGAGCTGTAGATGGTGGCCCATACTCCAGCACGACAGAGAACTCTGGAGAGCTGTAGTTGGTGGCCCATACTCCAGCAGGACAGAGAACTCTGGAGAGCTGTAGTTGGTGGCCCATACTCCAGCAGGACAGAGAACTCTGGAGAGCTGTAGTTGGTGGCCCATACTCCATCAGGACAGAGAACTCTGGAGAGCTGTAGTCGATGGCCCATACTCCAGCAGGACAGAGAACTCTGGAGAGCTGTAGTTGGTGGCCCATACTCCATCAGGACAGAGAACTCTGGAGAGCTGTAGTCGATGGCCCATACTCCAGCAGGACAGAGAACTCTGGAGAGCTGTAGTTGGTGGCCCATACTCCATACGATGGCTAAAATCTTAAAATCGTGATTAAATGTTGATGTAGAATTATGTTTTTAGGAAAGATCAACGTTTGAATAATTCAAACAATTCTCAGCAATCTCATAAATATGTCAACGATTTACTTAATGTTTATTGTGTTCATATACTCCTTACTAATCTAGATGTATTGTTATAATCCACGGGTTAAACTACAATTTAAGTGAGGCTTAAACAGCTCTATCGCAGACTTTATACACAATTAAGCCGTAATGTTTTATTTTGAATCAGCGTGGGATTAGATAACAATGAATGTGCCTTGAATATTGAATGATTCAGAGGATTATAAGATTAGCTGACGTGAACAGGGGTGCTTGAGAGGAATAAAATGTAATGTCTTAGATATGTAACGGGTTGTACAGAGGTTGTAGGGTTGTACAGAGGTTGTAGGGGTGTATAAAGGTTGTACAGAGGTTGTAGGCTTCTGCGGAGGTTGTAGGGTTTTATAGCTGTTGTAGAGTTGTACAGAGGTTGTATAGTTGTACAGAGGTTGTATTGTTGTACAGAGGTTGTATAGTTGTACAGAGGTTGTATAGTTGTACAGAGGTTGTATAGTTGTACAGAGGTTGTATAGTTGTACAGAGGTTGTATAGTTGTACAGAGGTTGTATAGTTGTACAGAGGTTGTATTGTTGTACAGAGGTTGTATTGTTGTACAGAGGTTGTATAGTTGTACAGAGGTTGTTAGGTTGTACAGAGGTTGTACGGTTGTACAGAGGTCGTAAGGTTGTATAGAGGTTGTAGAGTTATACAGAGGTTGTAGGGTTGTACAGAAGTTGTACGGTTGTACAGAGTTTGAAGGGTTGTACAGAGGTCGTAGGGTTGTACAGAGGTTGTACAGAGGTTGTAGGGTTGTACAGAGTTTGAAGGGTTGTACAGAGGTTGTAGGGTTGTACAGAGGTTGTAGGGTTGTACAGAGGTTGTAGGGTTGTACAGAGTTTGAAGGGTTGTACAGAGGTTGTAGGGTTGTACAGAGGTTGTAGGGTTGTACAGAGTTTGAAGGGTTGTACAGATGTTGTAGGGTTGTACAGAGTTTGAAGGGTTGTACAGATGTTGTAGGGTTGTACAGAGGTTGTAGGATTGTACAGAGGTTGTAGGGTTGTACAGAGGTTGTACAGAGGTTGTAGGGTTGTACAGAGGTTGTAGGGTTGTACAGAGTTTGAAGGGTTGTACAGATGTTGTAGGGTTGTACAGAGGTTGTAGGGTTGTACAGAGTTTGAAGGGTTGTACAGAGGTTGTAGGGTTGTACAGAGTTTGAAGGGTTGTACAGATGTTGTAGGGTTGTACAGAGTTTGAAGGGTTGTACAGAGGGTGTATAGTTGTACAGAAGTTATACAGAGGTTGTAGGGTTGTACAGAGGTCGTAGGGTTGTATAGAGGATATAGGGTTGTACAGAGGTTGTATAGTTGTACAAATGTCAAGCGCACAGGGTAGAAAAATATACAAGAGGTAAAATATATGAAGTACATTAATACATCGTTAAGGGGTCATACATAAATGACGTCACACTCGTAGGGGGGAGGGGGGGGTCCGTAATTTTGTGACGATGTGTGATGCGGGGGAGGGGGGGGGGGGGTTCAGATGTTGCGACCCCACACTTTTGCATTATGAAAAAAGCAATGCTAGAAAACGAATTTTAGACGTTATTTCGTGTTTTAGATAACTGTTTTAATAAATTGTAATAGTTTAGACAAGATTTTAGAAAACTATCGATGTTTTAAAAAACTTCAACTGCAATTTTGAGGGGGGTTGTAGGTTGAGGTGTGACGTCATTTAAGGGGGGGGGGGTGTCTGGCTTTTTGTGACGACGTGTAACTGAGGGAAAGGGGGGGGGGGGGTAAAAATCGTCAAAAAAAGCCTGACGTCATTTATGGATGACCCCTAAACCGACCGTCCAAATTCACATTATCTGAACTCCCAACCGTTCAAATTACGATCATCTGACGTCCCGACTGTAGATGAAATAGAGTTGACCAGTTTGGAGTAATTTGAGCTGGATAGACCTACTAGAATATACTATAGCTCAAGCCCAATCCTAACTAAAAGACCCAAACTTGCATTACGTCTGCGAGTAAAATATAGCCGCAAAAGAAACAAAGTTTTAATAGCCTGTATAACATATATCATTAAGAATCTGAAATCCAACATTTGTCTTATGGTTATGGGTTGTATGTAATGTATCTCCAGAATGTGCTTGGCCCAAACCAAGCTATTATGCAATAATACTAGATATGTTGGTGGAGTGTATCAAGGCAACCTTATGCACGTTAACGCTAACCCAGGTCCTAACTATAACACTGCGTTCATAAAAATCAAATTCTTAAACATGACTCTAACCTTCAATTCCACATGAAATAAAATCTCATTTGATCGTAAAAACTACCCATAAGGCAAATGATGTTGAGTTTTCTATTTCTGTAACCTCGGCATATAAGGAGATACTTTTTTAATCACATGCCCTAACCTTAGTCAGGCACCCATCAAAGATGGATGGACTCGACGTCCTACAGACTTGAACCCGGGATCCAAACTCGAGACTTTCGAGCTAGTAGTCACGCGCTCTACCTTCCGACAACGCCGTCCCCAAAATTAGATAGTAAATTGTCCTATTATTATGTTTTAAAATGTTGTTTGGTTTACAAATATTCCAACTTTTTATTTTACTTCTCCAGACCGGATGTGGAACGCTTCCAGACGGTGGAGATCAAGGTCGCCAAGTTCCTGACCATCGTGTCCTTGACACTGCTCGTCCTGCACAGCCCCAGTCACGTGATCCGGCTCAAGCTGCTCGTCGTCTCGCTGACCAGCCGCCAGAGCCTGTCCACCGCTGACGTCACTCTCCAGCGCGCCTTCGAGGTCATGTACTACTTCAACTTCTCGGCGAACTTCATCATCTTCGCCACCGCCGGCGAGAACTTTCGGCGAACTTTCACCGAGACTTTTCAAGAGTTTTACCTGTTTTGTAAACGGAAGAAGATGCCGGGCGGTTCTGCGCATGCGCTGCCGCTGACTTCCGATTCGAGGTCGACGTTGGGGTTGACGGCCATCAACAAAGGGTTCGAGGATTCGTCTTTCATGGACGAAGACGACAGAGGTCAAGATGACCGGAGCGGGGTGTTTCTGAAAGGCGATGGGTCAACCATCACCTTGACCAGTACGCTGTGATCTAGTCCAACGGTCGGCGTTGTTTCTTATGACGCATGAGGAAAAAAAATGTGAATATTTAAAAACAAAAACATCGTCTTCCGGTATCGTCACAGTGGTATGATTCACAAACTTAGATCATCAATCGTGATCAACAACTACACAATTTTTTTTTAAACACTCAATGTTTGCCTCACTCATTAAAAAGGAAAAAAAACAACCATGTAATTCATCGAGTCTAAGAGATTATGAGAAACATATTTTTCTACGGTTACTATAAATAAAACATACGTCATACACGACCTTGAACTTGTAGACAAGAAAGCAACATGTACGGACACACCGGAAGTGTGTGAAGCAGACGGATTGTGTTTCCTTGTATTGACAACGTCTTTGTATTCTGCTCACGTTAGCATTGGATGGCTCTTTCCTTTGAAAGGACATTTTAAGGACTCAGTAAGGACTTCCTAAGGACTTAAAGTGCGATAGACGATGCACGAAGACATGTCACGAACGCATTAGTAAATGCACGCGTTCAAAATCCCCAATAGTTTGGTTCGACTTAATGTTACTTTTTAATTAAATAATCCCTTACTGATGCGGTGTTGGAGGGGGGGGGGAGTATTGCCCTTGGGGTATTTGTCACAATTTTTAATCCAAACACCAACCTGAAAGGGAGATTACTCTCAAACTTTGACGCTACGTGCGTGTCCGAACTCGAAAATAAACCACTGGGTAACTTTAATTTTTCTAACTTCTAAGGGGGGGGGGGGGGGTCGTCCATAAATGACGTCAAACTCGTAGAGGGAAGGGGGGGGGGGGGTACGTATTGTGACGATGTGTGATGAGGGGGAGTGGGGTGTTCAGATAGTGTGACGTCACACTTTTGCATTTAAAAAAAAAGTAATGTTAAAAACTCAATTTTAGCCAGTATTTTGCGTATTGGAAAACTGTTTTTAGATATTGAAATAGAAATTGATTAAAATGCCCTATGTTGATCCAGCTCAGTCAATATTTTAGAAAAAAAAAATCGATATTTAAAAAATAATTTCAAATGCAATTTTTGAGGGTGAGGGCGGGGGGTTGTTGTTGGGAGACTAAATTTTACGGGGAGAGGGATCTTGATTTTTGTGACAATGTGTGACGGAAGGGAGTGGGGGTGGGGGGGCGGTAAAGAAGGGTCAAAAGCGTAACGTCATTTACGGATGACCCCTCGGAAATTAATTTAGTCGATAAACTGTAGTTTTAAAAATGTCTATATTCGGTAACCATGTAGTATAGATCAATAGACCAGTCAGTGAGTCAGATCAACTGGTGTACACAACCTTGTTTACAAATCAGGGAGAAGAGACAGGCTTGCGTATCTAACTTATATAAAGGAATATGAGCCACACTATATATCGCGAGATATACTTACATTTGACCGCGCTTAATGGAAACGTTTATTGTGGAATTTACTGAACATCGATTGGTTTGGAAAGAATAAATATTTATGTATAGGCCTACCCATTGTTTTTAAACTGAATTATAGTCTTGCCGCTATATTTTTGTGAAATATAAACACTTAAAGTAGAAAATAAAACAAGTATAAAAACTTTAAAATGGCAAGCTAAAATGCGCTTAAACTGAGGAAAAATAAAACATTAATATTTTAGGTTTAATAATAAACAATATTTTTTTTTTAAAATTACATAAATTTACTTCAGCTGTTATACTAAAAGCTTTTTTTTTCACTCAAATATTTTTTCATAAACTTTTAATAGCGTCCAACGTTTTAATTTTTATTGATCTAGCCAAAGAAAGAAAAAATGTTTAGTTTGTTAGAGAGTCTTTTGAACTGGTTCTAAATTTACATTCACACTGTAAATCATGAACTGTGCAGTTAGACTATCTCAAGTAAAGGTCTTCTAGATGTTGGACTATCTGGGTGCTGTTTATTCACAATGTGGACCAAGTACTGACCGTCACTATGCTTCGTAACGTTACACGCTAGTCTATACACACCAATACTGAGGAGTAATAAAAGGGAGATAACTTAAAATTTTATCGTATTCTCACATACAGAGTTGTGGAACTTACATTAACTTTGTCGTGTTTAACACGATAACACAGATAATATCTGTACGTTATTGAATGGCTCAGAAGAGAAAAAAAAACGAAACGAAATTTGAGGAAATTATTGACATAGGTAGAGGGGTTGGCAGGAAGCCAGCCCCAGGTATGAGAGAAAGTGAATTGTAAGTTAGTAATAGTGCCAAGACTTCGACGGAGTAAATTAATCTTTATATAAATATGTATTGGCCCACTAATTAATGACTTTGTGCACTTACTTTGAAGTTATTGTTTAAAGGAGCGTGTTTTTGAACGTGGGGGTGGGGGCGTGGGGTAGATTTAAAAAAGGTAGCTTATCACATAAAACAATTTCTAAATTTAAAAAGAAAGTATTGAACATTCTTTTTTTCATTTTCGCTGCTGATATTGGTTGTTTAATTAGTGTGTGCTTGGTGTGGTGGGGGGGGGGGGTGCTAACGGTTATGGCAGTATTTGAGTTTTGTTACCACTGGTGATGAATGCTAGAAGGAACAGATTTGTATGTTTGTGTGTGGGGGGGGGGGGGGGGGCAGGGTTATAATACCCAAGTGTGTGGACTTCCTCGGTCTCTCTCTCTCTCTCTTAAACCATGACGAGATTCATTTAAATACAATTCCGTGTTGTCAAACCGTAGCCTTCAACACAATGTAAGTCAGATAAGTGAGTGTGTTTATCCACATTATCACAGAACGGTTTAAGACACTGTCACTAACAACTCAGTATATTTCTGAGTTTATACATGTATTGCTAGTATTTCTAATATTTCCTTCAAGTATTCGTTTTCCAGTTGATTATGGAGACTGAAGGACGTATATTCAACTGTGATACGACACAAAGTATTTGTATTGGAAATAAAACGCTAATATGACCTACTTAATTTCACAACATAAATACGCCATGTTCTAAAAATAGAACTTAAGGAAACCCCCGTGTCGGAAGTTCAAATAGGGTAAAATTTGGCAGCTGACGTCGATGATCACATAGTCACTGTCATGTGAGTGCTTAAAATAGACATTGCGCTGGCCAATGGCTGAACTTAGACTATCAACACATCAATAACTATAAAATAACACATCTGTTACTGGCGATATCAAATCAGTGCGGCCATTTTAGTGTTCAACTACTACAAAAAAGAAGTAGTCACTTGCTTGTATACTATAAGTACCTGTCGTCAGTGAATAATTCTACATAACAGGTTGATATTTTACTTCAACACAAGACAACTAACATGAGTGGCTATCCATGTAAGTATTAGGTTCTTAATCTTATTATTTATACACTGTTCTTAACTGGATCTAGATCTCATAATAATAATTTCAGTTTATTACATTGAATGGAATGTTAAAATGTACATCAATCTAGTTGGCCATGAATACAAGCGATATTAGCATAATATAGTAATGTTTATATTGATAGTGACTTGTTTTGTTTCGGTTATTTTTTGTTGTTTTTTGTTTTGGTTGTTTTTTTTTTTGCTTGTACGAAAAGGCTCTTTTTGTATATTAGTGGGTGGAATATGTTGTTTTTCGTAGCTTCATTGTTGGGCTATGTTCGTTTTTGGTTTTAAAAAATGTGTATCCACTTATTAAAAATGTGTATCAAATTGATTATTAATTAACATTTATTTTCCCACCAGACAACGGTTATCCGTATCCAGCCGGATCTGTCCCCCCACCAGAAAATGCCCCACCATACCCATATCCATACCCTTATCCACAACCACCAAATGTGACGTATGTTGTCAACCCCACACCTCTCCCTCCCCCTCCACCCACTACTACAGTTGTATATGAAACAGGCAGACCAGTCTTTCGCGTAAGTATTTTTGAAAACAGTTTTTGATGTTTTATATGTAAAAACAAATTAACAAATTTTATATATATATATATATATATATATATATATATATATATATATATATATATATATATATATATATATATATATATATATATATTCCTACATATTTATATATTCCTACATATTTATATATTCCTACATATTTATATATTCCTATATATTTATATATATATATATATATATATATATATATATATATATATATATATATATATATATATATAGATATATAGATATATATATAGATATAGATATAGATATAGATATAGATATAGATATAGATATAGATATAGATATAGATATAGATATAGATATAGATATAGATATAGATATAGATATAGATATAGATATAGATATAGATATAGATATAGATATAGATATAGATATAGATATAGATATAGATATAGATATAGATATAGATATAGATATAGATATAGATATAGATATAGATATAGATATAGATATAGATATAGATATAGATATAGATATAGATATAGATATAGATATAGATATAGATATAGATTTAGCTATAGCTATAGCTATAGCTATAGATATATAGATATATAGATATATAGATATATAGATATATAGATATATAGATATATAGATATATAGATATATAGATATATAGATATATAGATATATAGATATATAGATATATAGATATATAGATATATAGATATATAGATATATAGATATATAGATATATAGATATATAGATATATAGATATATAGATATATAGATATATAGATATATAGATATATAGATATATAGATATATAGATATATAGATATATAGATATATAGATATATAGATATATAGATATATAGATATATAGATATATAGATATATAGATATATAGATATATAGATATATAGATATATAGATATATAGATATATAGATATATAGATATATAGATATATAGATATATAGATATATAGATATATAGATATATAGATATATAGATATATAGATATATAGATATATAGATATATAGATTTATAGATTTATAGATATATAGATATATAGATATATAGATATATAGATATATAGATATATAGATATATAGATATATAGATATATAGATATATAGATATATAGATATATAGATATATAGATATATAGATATATAGATATATAGATATATAGATATATAGATATATAGATATATAGATATATATATAGATATTGGAACAAGTATATATGTATATATTTATCTTGATTTGTTGATTTTTTGGCCTGTCATATGATCTAATTCTCTTTTCTGATTGGACAGCCTGGACTAGGGCTCGGACTTGGCATCGGTGCTGGCATCGCTCTGGCCAATATGGCGGAACACCATCACCACCACCCACACTGGGGCCACCACCACAATCACCACTTTGGACACCACCACCATCACCATCATTAAAAGCGCTACCATCTCAGTATCGTGGGACCACTGATGCTGATGATTTGTTGATGAAAATCAGTTTCCTTTAGTCTGCTGTGATACTCACAATGACATATTGTTATATTTTTGTATACCATTTATATACAAACTTATAAAAATTGTATGTATAGTGGTAAATTTAGCTTATATTGTATAAAAAATAACTAAAATGTGTTCTGTTAGCATTAAAATGATCCATATGTCGAATTCCATTTATGTTGAAATGAATTTATTGATTCTACTTTGATGGGTTTGTATTTACATATTTTTTGTAAATATTTTGTTCAGCTTGAATTAAAATAACTTCCCTCAAACAAATGGTTGACTCAATTTGGTTTCTGGTCTGGTAAATTTCGATGGAGTATTTGGTTGATTTGCTGTGAAGTTTCAATGGCAAGCCTTCGACCAGTATGTCAAATTGGTTCGCCCAGTGGCGTCGCTCGGTCGTGTGACACCCAGTGAGGCACCTCATGGTGGTACCCCCCACTAAAAGAAAAAAGTATAGGCTATATATATATATATATATAAATAAATTAAAAAAATAAATAAATAAATATATATATATATATTAGTGGCGTAGCGAGGTCGGGTGTCACCCGGTGCGGCACTTAATGGTGTCGTCCCCCTCCAGAGGCGTAGCGACCCTTCCCGGGGACAAACTTTCAAACTTTCAATTTGCACCCCCCCCCCCCCCACTCAAGTTTTCGATTTTAACCCCCCCCCCCCCCCCCTCAAACTTTCGATTTGCACCCCCCCCCCCCCCTCAAGTTTTTCTCTATATATTTTGCTCTTTTTTGCCTTGGTGTCACCCCCCTAAATGGTGTCACCCGGTGCGGTCCGCACCCCCCCCCACCCCTCGCTACGCCCCTGATATATATATATATATATAGTTGCATTAGGTGAAACCCCGCTCTGATTTAGCCAGAGCACATTATTTTAATCCACCAACAATTCAAGTGAAAAAAGCAACGTTTTCACCGTAAATTATTAGATGTGGTGTCAACCCACCTTAGTTATTGACTAGGCATGCTGCCCAGCTTCGCTTAGGCTTTCGAAAACATTGAGAATTTGAATGCTTAATTAATTCGCCCGAAGGTCGGTCTACGACCTCAAGAGTTATGAAGAGGTTCCTCCGTGGACATTTTTTTTCGATTTATAGCTCATATAAGGTACCGGTCAGTCGAGGTCAGTTTTGACCCCCACATCGTAGACTTTTCGGCCAACCGGCCCCCGTGTTCTGTCGCATCAAGGCAAGATCATGCCAAATTTGAAGCGCCTGCGGCGCCGGGAAGTGCCCTATCGGACACCCGACAATCTAGATCTAGATCTAGATTTCTAAAAGAATTTTTTTTTTAAGTTTAGCCCGAGCATAATAAAAAATAATACATTAACCAAGTTGACTTGCTGTGTCTCGAACCCGCACCACCTGCGTGGTTTAATGTACACTAACATCTCCGCTATTTAGGCAAATTATAAAATACGGAGAATGAAACACGTATTTTAAAATCTTAACTTACGCGAATATGCCTATTCTTTCAAATTAATTTTTTATCCCAAATTAGCCAGTTCCAAACAAAGATTTTGTATAAAATAAATAAGTCTTGAAATAGTTTAGTCCTAATATAGAAATTTATTTTTGGAATTGATTTTAGAGAAGTTAGAGTCTAAATCTAGATCTTAGCGTCTACGTCTAGATCTAGTTATTGCGTAGATTTAGATTTAGATTTAGTCTAGATCTAGAATCTCTAGATCTTGAATCCAAATAAATAAAATAAATTTTATGAGTTTAGGCCGGAAAAATTGTATTGTATACATTTCATAGTGTACGTAGATCTAAATCAAATTTGAATGAAATAGTTCATTTCTTTTCATTCAAAACACAGCAGATGACGTCATTAGTTAATGTATAAGCAATAGCGACGTCACAGTTTTATGCGTTCTTTTTCACATGTATTAATGCTTTTCCGGTTGCATAAATAATACTGTTTCTCTACATTCGAATACGCATTTAATTTTTATTTTTCTTCTTTAAGTAAAATTGTGGTTATACATTTAAAACATCTAACATATTATTTTCAACAAAAGTCCGTAAAAAGTTCTCCATATATCGCTGCCGATTCTGACGTGATGTCCGGCGAAAATTTTTTGCGGACAGAGAAAGAGAGAGAGAGAGAGATGTGCGAACGTGGGGATTTATATATTAGGATTGACTAATCTCTTATCACTTTGCAGTTGGTGTCAGCTTTAAAGATAGCTTTAAAGAGTGCAAAGTTAATAGTAAGAATGTTTATCAATAATCGGTTATTTATACAGCTGGTATCACCCCCCCCCCCCCCCTCCCCCAACCCCCAGCTTGTCGGGATCGTCCATTTTTACGTAAAATACGTAAACTCTCATCATTAATTGAACTGAAAAAAAAAGCATTTTCATCTATATATTTTGCAATTTTTTGTTTGGTGTCACCGCCCTAAATGGTGTCACCCGGTGCGGTTCGCACCTCCCGCCCCCGCCTCGCGACGCCTCTGGGTTCGCCTCTCGTTATGTGAAATAGCTTCGTCCATAGTTTTAATATATCTTTAAGTAAAATCATCATCATCCCGAGGACTACTGTAGCGCATATTGACACAACCACAACTCTCCTTCGTACTTGGTTTTCGGTTCATTCCTCCAAGTTGGGTCCACGACATTCCAGCTGATTCTGCTTCACTGAGAGTTGATCATTTCCAAGTCCTCTCTGGCCTACTGTGATGACGCAAGATTACGTCAGACATGTTTAGCAGATATAGGTTAGCAGAAACAGACTATAGGCCTAGTTGGTTGGTTAGAGAGGCCAATGGGCGCACAGGACTGACCGGTCACGTGGGACGGTCAGCTGACCACTGAGGCGTGGGTCAGTAGAGAGATAGGCCAGCAGTTGATAGGTAGCTAGCGAAGAGGAGAGAAGGTGTTAGGTAGTGGTTAGAGACGGTTGTAATTTGCAGAGCCACGGAACAGTTAGTTAGTGTTAGGATTGGTCATGGGAGTGCGTAGTAGTAGGTAGCATGCGGTATGAACAGTCAGTAGTAGAAGTAAATAGTACAGTGTAGATCAGTTAGGTAGAAACTTGAACATATATATCATTTTTAATAAAGAACAATTATAGTTGAACTTGAACTGTGTGTTATTGGATTCATTCGTTCCGCCTTCGTAAAACCCCCCACCCTCACAACTGGTGGAGCGCGGGTAGAGTACAGGAAAGACTGGGTATATCGGGTTACTCATGACGGAGTACATCTGGTGTACAGCTTTCTTCAACTCAACACAACAGCGGGTTTCTTCAACCGGAACGAGTTTGGATTAACAACACAAGGAAACAGCCTACATGTCCAAAAAGATAAGTACCTTCCAAAAAATTTTTAAACGTTTGGGTTTAGACTCGTGCTGGATATTTGGTACCAGCGGTTTTTCTGCCTCTTTCTTATCTATTTCTTCAACCACACTACCCTTAAAAATGCCTCCATTGTACGAAGTGGGCACTAAAACTGAGCTTAAGTCAGGCCTAGAAGAGTCAGGTAGAATTGATAACTCGTTACTAGATATAAATGTTCAGAATACAGTCAAAGTGAAAAGCAATTCAAGAACTATTGAGGATCCAGATATTCTGGATGAATTGATTATTAGGCTTGGACAATACACGACAACAGAAAATCGAGACTGGTTATTAACTGTTAAAGAATTTGACGTAAAAACTCTAGATGATCCAGATGCTATGGAAGATTTGATCAATAGAATTGTAGATTACAAGGTAACCGGAGATCCAGATTCCTTGTTGACTGAAGAAGAATATGATGCAAAGAAAGATGCCGAGTTAGCAGAGAAACAAAGAGAAGCAGAAACATATATTGCCGGAATTAAAGAAGAAACAGAAAGAATTCGTAAAGAAATAGAAAAAATGAGAGAACTTCGCCAAGCCAAACAAGAAACGGTGCAAAGTTTAGATACAAATAATAACAACCAGATAGCCGAAACAACATTTTACTATTCCTACGACTCAGATTCAGATGACACGTCCAGTGAAGCAAGCGAAATACCTACTACAAAAAGTGAAACACCACATACACTCCAAAAACATAATACGGCAAATCACACCATTCAGATTAACTACAGTCAACAAAAACACAATTACAGTGTCAGATGCTACTATTGTAATAGAACAGGCCACAAACAAATAAATTGCAGAATACGATATTATGATAGACGCCAACAAGATGCACAACGCAACAGACCAAAATATAGACAGATAAATAGAAAAGCTTTTATGTCATCGTTTACAGAAGCCAGTAGAAGAACAGACATATTTACATCAAAAGTCAATAACAGATACGCCACATCAATTAGGGATACACTATGCTCCACAGTGGCAGTACGTAACACATTCGTACAACACCACCAATACACAGGCAGAACACAACGTGTTCACAGTTTAAGAGGCAGCACATATGTTTGGCCAACAGCTATAGTCACCATAGCCACACCCTCAGCGTGTAAAACAGTTGAAGCAGTTGTTTTCAAAAACGGACCATACGATATGATATTAGGCAACATTACAGGAGTGAAGCAATTTAATGTAGAATTTATGAGCCACAAGCAACAAGTAAACAAGCAGCCCAGTATTCGAGACAACGAAAAAGTAGACGAATTGCAATTCAAAACGGACAGGTTGATAGAAGAAGTTAACAAGGTTATTAACGATCATTCTATAAAGATTACCGATATTGGTGCAGATGTTCTTAACTTAGGGCTGCAGAACGACACAGTCAGTAACAGATTGCTGAGATTAGAGAAATCAGTAAACAAGGAATCAGAGGAATATGTAACAAGGAATTTGATAGCAGGCAGAGAGCACGGTTACTCCTGGTCAGCCTTAAACCAGATGACCCCATCAACACACCTACACAAACACAAGTATAGTAATCATAGACCATGTGAAAGCACACAACACAATTGTCCACACCGAGTCCCACCCTATCTGTCCTAGTGTGGTATATTAATGACTGGATAGAATTTGACCCGGACCGCACCCACTAATGATTTGAATAATGAACATAATGGTGAAGTCAAGTCGAGGTTTTTTTTGTGTGAATCTAAGTCGCCGAGAAATCGGCGTGAAGTCAAAGAAGTTATTCGAAGTCAGTCAAGTCAGTCAATAAGTTATTGAAGTCGTAGTTAAGGTCATAGTGACGTAGTTGAAGTCATGTTGCAGTCAAAGAAAAGTCTTTGAAGTTAAAGTCGTTGAGGTCATAGTGAAGAAGTGAAATCGTCGAAGTTATAGTGAAGTCTTTGAAGTCAAAGTGATGTCGTTGAAGTCTTTGAAGTCATATTGAAATTGTTGAAGTCAAAGTGAAGTCTTTGAAGTCATATTGAAGTAGTTGAAGTAGTTGAAGTCAAGGAAAAGTCTTTGAAGTCAAAGTGAAGACGTTTAAGTCGTCTAAGTCGTTGAAGTCGAAGTTAGGTCATTTTAAGTCAGTCAGAGGTCTATGAAGATGAAGTCAGTCGATTTAGTTGTCGCAGTGAAGTTAGTCGTCAAAGAGAATTCAGTCGTCAAGTGAAGTCGAAGTCGGTCAGTGATGTTTATGAAGTCAGTGAAGTTAGTCGTCAAGGTGAAATTAGTCGTCATAGTGAAGTCAGTCGAGTTACTGAAGTCAAGGTGAAATAAGCCAAGTTACTGAAGTCAGTCAATTTACTGAAGTCATGACTGAAGTCAGTCATTAAGTCAAGCCAGCCAGTTTTTTTTTTGTCAGAAGTCAGATAGTGAGAGCTGCTCCACTATATGATTACGTATCCAAATATTGATTTGAATGGCAGAATATTATTGATATACACTCACATGTCTATTCTTTTTGTGAAGCTATTTCTAAGCTCTGGTAGTGTTTACGTCTATTGAGTTTATTAGGCTTTACAGATTGTTGTTAGATTAGAGTGTACTGATTTTTTATTTGGTTATGTTGTAATGTTATTTTCTTAATGTTTTTTTATGCCGCCAGACAAATGTTCAGCACGTTTAAATTTGGGATTGAGGTTTTTTTTTAATGGAAGGTACCTCTGTCTGAATACTTGTCTGCGCGGGCACTAAGATAGTCATGTAAAGCCATTGCTCATGGTCTCGTAATACAATTTCAGACCCACCAGCGTTATACAGAATGAGACGAGATGAAGCAGACACTTCAAGAATGCCGCCACATGAAGCCCTGATTACGTTGAATTACCTGGACAGCGAACAGCCCTGCTTAACAGAGAATCGCCCTGGTCAAGACAGCGGACGCATCGCCACCGCTTCGCCCCCGCACTGGGGTTGAATAACAGACCGCCAGCTACGTACACCCTCGTCGGCAGATACAAAGGGTAGAAGACCCATCGTCCAAGTTCCCAACGTCGGAACGTTACGTCATTGTTCGCCACCGCATCAGACAGCTCCAGTTCATCGTATAATCACTCTACGTGGACGTCTCAACCAGCGTTGAGATGAGATTGTTGCGTCATCACATTGACCAACGAAGTCACGCCTACACCCGCCTCACGGGAATTTACATCAAAACTCGCCACAACCCACCCACCACAGAGGAACGCCAACAATTACATAACTTACACCTACACTTACACTGCTCGCTGAGCCGTTCAACCAGTTACACATTACCACTAAGATTGGCTCAAGGCCAGTACACGACAACCTAGCCAGAACTGAGTTTCACATGATGGGATTCACACATACCATAACATAGACATACATTATCAAGCAGAGACACCACAGACGTCTAGATACTTACACAAGAACTAGAACAATGACATTTTTTTTATTCAGGAACACAGACACAAGATTTTATGTTTTTGTAAACAGTGCTGTCCCATTTTGTATTTGATTTACATGATTGATGTTAGGGATAGAAAAGAGTAGTAAGATAGATAGTTGTTGATGTATTAGATTAGTAGTAGACGCTGAAAAATATAATTTGTCAGCTACAGAAAGGGAGGGAGATATGTGATGACGCAAGATTACGTCAGACATGTTTAGCAGATATAGGTTAGCAGAAACAGACTATAGGCCTAGTTGGTTGGTTAGAGAGGCCAATGGGCGCACAGGACTGACCGGTCACGTGGGACGGTCAGCTGACCACTGAGGCGTGGGTCAGTAGAGAGATAGGCCAGCAGTTGATAGGTAGCTAGCGAAGAGGAGAGAAGGTGTTAGGTAGTGGTTAGAGACGGTTGTAATTTGCAGAGCTACGGAACAGTTAGTTAGTGTTAGGATTGGTCATGGGAGTGCGTAGTAGTAGGTAGCATGCGGTATGAACAGTCAGTAGTAGAAGTAAATAGTACAGTGTAGATCAGTTAGGTAGAAACTTGAACATATATATCATTTTTAATAAAGAACAATTATAGTTGAACTTGAACTGTGTGTTATTGGATTCATTCGTTCCGCCTTCGTAAAACCCCCCACCCTCACACCTACCTACTTTCCTTGGGGGATTCCAATCTAGTGCCTATCTGGTTGCTATAACCGATTACTGTTACATATATACAGTTATATAAGAATAATATCAATACTTGTAGAGAGTGCTGGCAAACGGAGCTAAAGGTATAGACGAAAGAAGATGGAGAGAGTCTTCCTATGTTATCAACTATCCTATATGTAAAAGTTGCACAAAGTGGGCTGTGCTAAGTAGGAGCTATCAACGTGTAATACGTAGAAGTGTTCACTGAAAAATGATGCACATAGATCGATAATACAGGGATAATGTGGGAAACTTTTGTAAGGATTGTATGGAAACTTTAATAGTAGATACTCATAGAGGGCTCATTGACGAATGTGTCATGTATTCTTGAGACGGTCGTAATCTTGGATGAAATAATACTCTACAACAAAACAAAACAAAAAAAAAATAATTAAAATCAATAATACAGACCTAGCATAAAATGACATTTGGTGTGAACTTTTCAAATTCCGTTGTTTGTGTAGCTTAGAGACAATTTACTAGGTAGATGGGGCATGGCCTAGCGATAGAGCGATACACTGCATAGTCCGAAAGTCTCGAATTCAAATCCCGATTCCACCCAACTCTGACAGTTACCTAATTCACGAATGAGAAAGTAAAGGTGGCTGAGCATAGTAATGACCACGCTATCCCTGCATATGCCGAAGTCACATAAACCCAGGGGTGCCACTTTTCCGGGATATCCCGGATTTCCGGATTCGAGAATCATATTTTTTTCCCTTTCCGGATTCGCAAGATTTGAGTTTGAAAATTTCCGGGTTTGCATTTTTTAAAAAATTTAGATCGTTTTAAGCTTGAAAATTTTGGCATTGTAAAAATCGTTTTTATCGTCAACACTCCCGCTAATGGCCTTTTCCGAAAAAAATGAATAGTAAATGACGTCAGCAACAATCTCACGCGTGCGCCAAGGACCAAATACAAATCGGCTGTATCAGATGGGTGAGGCTGTAGACGAAACTTTTTGATGTCATTCGTGATGTGGTTGTCTGGCTATTTATGACGATATGGGTTGGGGGTAAAACTCGCATTATTTACGTGATGTCATCAATGGGATACTGCTAGGCTGTGTAATAAAAACAACTAAAGCCTACAAGTACTAGATCAAGCTCACTAGCATCGCCGATGGTCTTTAAAAAAAAAAAACGAAAGATTTTGCTCCGATCAAAAAAAAAATCATTTTTTTTTGTATTTGGTATTACCAAAAGAAAAGAAAAAAAACTATTTGAAGGACTATTTTATGTATTTTTACCACCTCTTACCCGCTTCTTCAAGGTCGCGCTGACCGTAAGACCTACGTCACGAGACCACGCAAGCACAGTCTGAGTCGTGTCTCTTGGTCAAGGCAGTTCTACAAGTACAAGCGCTGTTTAATTTTAACGTGGTTATTTTTAATAAGGGCCTACTTCTAGATTCAAGAAAAAAAACTAGAACTGCATCGTTTTATATCATTAAACAAAATATGTAGGCCTGCTATAATTTAGTTACACAATCTAGCAGGGTCTACATCTAATTGTTTTTTTTTTACTTTGGTAAAACGTCATTGAAATGTTTAAAAAACCTTGAAGTACCGTGTCTGAGAAAATAGCCGCTATCACTGCCCCCTCCTAACCGCTTGTAAAAAAAAATCAGCTTTTCACTTAGTCGGGCGGCTACATATCTGACATGAGTATTACTAGCGTAGTTACTTCTAAAATTATTTTTAAAATTAACTTAATTCTGTTATTCCGCGATATGAACTTAAAACTTCCACGATATTTCTTCACGTCATCATGTATATCAATAGTGGGGGCGTTGGGGTCGTTCATAAATGACGTCACACTCGTAAGGGGAGGGGGGTTCGTAATTTTGTCGTGAGGGGGAGAGGTTCAGATGGTGTGACATCACACTTTTGCATTATCCAAAAGCTATGTTAGAAAACGAATTTCAGCCGTTATTTCGCGTTTTAGAATATTGTTTCAATAAAGTGTAATAGGAATTGATTAAAATACTCTATGTTGACAGAGGTCAGACAAGATTTTTGGAAAATATCGTATTTTAAGAAAAATTCGACTGCAATTTTTAGGGGTGGGGGGGGGGGGGGTGTAGGCTGAGGTGTGACGTCATTTTAGAGGGCGGGGTCTGGCTTTTTGTGACAGATATGTGACCGAGGGGAGGTGGGAGGTAATAATCGTCAAAAAAGCGTGAGATCATTTATGGATGACCCCATTGGTGGTTGATTGGGAAAACAGGGTTTTAGGTTTTTGTTGTGGCTGTTAATAATTAAAGCCTTGAATAGCTACAGTAAGTCAACCCTGTATTTTAATACAGTGACAATCTTATTAGGGGTCTGCATATAGTGCGCTTATTATTCAATAACAAGACATAGAGGTTAGCAATTGGCTGACTACACACTTTAAATCAAGCTAGGAAGTTCTCAAAAATTAAATACAGTAATGTTATAAAAGCTGGCTGGGAGGGGGGGGGGGGGTTCTACAATAGCACATTATGGGGTAGGCCTAGAGATGGGTGGGACTAACATTGTAAACTAATTTTGTTGTAAGCACAATCCTTTAAAGATTAATTTTTATTTCAAGCTTGTTACAAAGAAAATAAATCCATTTTAAAGGAATGTAAATTGAACATAATATGAATCAAATGTCTCAAAAAATAATGAAATAATAGTCCATTTTATTTTGAAATTCCGCGCGAAATTAAGTTTCAGGGTTTCAAAAATTTCAAATTTTAGTTTCAGGATTGGTAAAATTTTGGGATTCATTTTCAGGATTCACTTAGAAAATGAGTGGCACCCCTGCATAAACCGGTCAACTCTACTTCACTTGCTCCACTTCACTTAAGTACAACCGTCAGGTTCGAAAAGGAAATTTTACATTTTTAACTTCCTTCAATGTTGAATGTAGATAACTCGTTGAGACAATACACATTTAAAAATGTACTAGGTTATGTCCCTTTCATTCCAAGATTTAACAAAACGTTGAAACTAATCCTTATACTGTACGCTATTTGAACATAATAAAATATCTTAAAATATTTTTTTAATATGTGCCATGCTAGAACAAAAAAAATTTACAAATATTAAAACAACTTTTCCACATAACACAAAGTATACTATTTCATTAACTTACAAAAGTCTTATATCCAGCTTTAGATTTTATGAAATAAAATCCTACTTCAAACACAAACAGAAAAGGGTGTAGTAAATCCAGGACGCTTGTGAGTTTCTAGTTACAATGTGGCATATTAATCATCAGTTATAGGTAAATATAGATTAAAATGCCATGTTAATCCCATCTTTCTTTTGTAACTCAGTAGGTCTAGTAGAAGCAGACGCCATCTTGAGTGACGTCATGATGGGACGACTCTCCACGCCATGATATTAATATCATCATCATCATCATCATATTCAGCAGCATCAGCAGCATCATTACCATCATCATCATTAACATCATCTTCATCATCATCATCATCATCATCTTTATCATTATCATCGTCGTCATCATCATCATCATCATCTTTTCCCGTTTGTGCCCAAGACACTTAAGGTAGATGAAGTAGAGCTGATCAGTTTTAATGACCTTGGCATACAAGGGGATTAGGTGGTCAGGACTATACCCAGTCATCTGTACTTTCCCTGACGTGAGTTAGGTACCTGGGGGCCCACCGAAATTTTTTTACCTGGGGGCCACGGGATTTTCCCCTTTAGACTGGCGGGCCAGTCCACCCTTGTAAATAACTGAATATGTTTGTAGTTTCATAATTTATTTCACTTTATATTGATCAAGTAAGAATATTTGAACAACGGAAGTTAAACTAAACTACAAACTCATAACATAACGTGTTAGTTTAAATTGTATTCGTTATTTATTTTATCTACCAATTTAATTAGGAGAACTAATGCGCTGTATGACTCGTGAGTTTGTAAAGGTCAAAATTTCACTCTAAATGTTAACGTATCAATGACGTTAATCAAATTATCTTAATCAACCCGCACCATACTGCTTTAACCAATCAAATTAATTTGGCCCATTTTAAAAAAGAAACAGGCCACCAGTAAGATATAAAGTTCACAAATATGGGTTACGTAATCAGTCAAGTGTCAAGGCCGTTGAGTTTCATTAAGAATCAGAGTAAAGCCTGGCTCGTGTAAGAACGACGGAGATGTGGTACACAAACACTGACCACACAATAACCCTTACTTTAACCCTGGTTCTGACACAAGGTAATCCAAACAACGATCATAGTCGCAGTACCTACCACAATCTTAATCCGATACTTCAATATTCAACAGGCTTTCGTTTCAAATAATTTGTTCAAACACTAAACAGTGTTTCTATCACTTTTTTCTCCAATTGGGGGGGGGGGGGGGAGAACTCGAAACTTTAAGGGGGGGGGGGGGGGGGCAAAAACATTTCAGGGCGTGGGGCGGACACTGGTAAAAGTTTAAACTTTTAAAAATTCTATTTAGTTCCGGGGGTGGGGGGGGGGGTGGGTTACCCCTCGCCCACAATCTCTCAAGTTAGAAGAAAAATAGTCAGGGAAAGATAACTCTGGAGAAGCGCCCTGGTGAGAGATGGAACATAACAGTAGTTGTAGCAACTAGCCCATGGCTGAGTTGACGGGAAGTTTCCTTTTTAAGTCCTATATCACAGCGAGACGGCAGGCTTACTACATGCTACTGGATCTACATCATATTTCAAGTTGTACACAAACGAATTGTTTTTAAACGATATACAGTTCAAATTGTCTGAAATAATGGCGTATCTGTAAATGTTACTTGCCCTTGATACACATGTAAAGTTTCTTTTTCGGACTTAAATCTGTGGGTTTTTTTTATTTTTATCGTGTTCGATGAGAATTTTATATACTTATTTAATGGTAGAACAAAACAAATTAAAACATAAATTATACATAAAATACGTATTTTAATATAAAGTAGAAATACTAGCTTTTCAAAAAAATTGTCAATCCATTGTTCAATTAAGTACATTGTTTAAGTCAATTCACGTTGTTTTATTTACACACAGTGAAAGGAAGGTAACATTTATATAATTTAAAAAAAAAACATGAATTAAAAATAATGATGAATTTATCACAGTTACCATGGGAACTGTTGTCATGAAAATGGAAAGTTATGACGTCAGACAGGTAAATTATACCTGAGAAAGTTGATGGTTGACTAGATATGTATGGCACACTTGCAAGTATGTACACATGATATGTTAAACAGGGATTTATGTACACATTATATAATACAGAGGGATGTATGGACACATGATTATGGTATACTTAAGCGTATGTACACATGATATTACAGATGGATGGATGTAAACATAATATGGCATACTTGGACATATGTGCAAATTATATGGTACACATTATTTACAAGCATTAAATATTCTATAAAACTGTTACCATGTGTAAGGTTTCATCACATCTTACAATATAATTATATATATATATATATATATATATATATATATATATATATATATATATATATATATATATATATATATTTATATGTGTGTGTGTGTGTGTTACATATAACTTCTATATGCAAATAGGCAATATTTCAACTAAAGGTTTTATATGCAGACATGTTTAGCTTACTTCACTCAGGAAAGTTATATTTTAAGTCGCTCATCGATTATCAACCAAATTTCATCATTCGTCACTTATACGCAATTTCATACAGACTTACAGATGCTAATGTAGCACTTATTCATGTACGCATGCTCAAAGTAATGTTCCTCCATTCACTAAACACTTTCACTCAAAACTTTGGTCCAAACATCATATTTAGTCGCATGATTTAACAAAAGGTCAACAATGACTATCTGTCAGTCACAATTAAATAACAAAAGCTAAATAAAATAACAATCAACTAAATAAAAAACTGTCCTTCCGTGGAAAACAACGACAAAATCAATGAGATCACGACAGTCAATGACGCGACGGACGCCATGTTGGCACTTGCGCAGACAGCGTGCGTCAATTTGCTAAACACCTCCTCAGTACACGCCTCTTCCTTCAAAATCTCATCCTTTGCCGACCTCAAAACGTTACACAAATCACTCGGTCTATCCCCTTCTGTGATATTTACGCTGGAAAACAAACTCGCGTTGCATTGTGGGTCTAAATTTTGAACAACTTTAAACAAATCAGCGTTTTTGCTCAATTCAGCCGGACTCAAAGTTGATTTTGTTGTTTCCGGTGGTACGTAGCAGACGACAGGTTCAAGTTTATCTATATCTAACTGTGTACATGTTCCCGCCATTACGAGGGTGTCGGCTGCTAAGGTTAGCAGATGACAACCTTCTGACAAGCTGTCCTCGAACATCAAAACCTGGGGCCACATTATATTGTAACAACTTTGGGTTAACTCCGTCTTCATGATCTGTTTCGCCTGTTCCATTCTCCCCGCTTCCGTGTCGGCTATCTCTCTGGCTCCAGAATAGAAATCTAAATGGCAGAAGATGTTGGTCAGCGTGGTCAGTTCTCTGCTGCTGCAGATCTTCGCATTGCCCAGAGCCGGACCGGCTGTTTTGAACATAACACAAAGCTTGTCGTAGTCTTGAATGGTTCTGTAGACTGCTTCAACAATAGACGACCGACAGCCGTGAGTCAGGTTGGCTTGTATGTATTTTAAAGTATCGGCGATCATACTTTCGTTGACAACCCGTTTCCCTGGGGTTGTCGTGGGGGTGGCTGTACTCTCAGTTAAAATAAACGCCAAAGTTGTTGGTATGGGGGTTGGGTTTGTTTTTACTTCGATAGGAGTCGCCTCGCTTGAGTTTTCAGAAGGCGGAGGAGCTGCAGTTGAAGCAGACGATGAATCGCGAGAGCAAATTCCAGTTGCGGCCACGGCATCTACCAACGTCTGCATCAATGTGAAATCTGAGGAACTGCAGTTGGAGGCGACCAGGGTGCTGTTGGCCACATCAAGCGTTTGAGACTCGTCTTTTAGGATAATCAGTATCGATTCTTTACACTGCTCAGTCGACCAATCGCTTTCGTTGGCGCATCTGATCAGGGTGTCGTCCCGTGAGGCGACAGGGTTGCCAGATAGGCAGGTGATACCGAGACAAAATATAAGTAAAGTAAAGCTGGTTGTGCCAGATAAAAATGCCATCATGAAGAGGAAGTCGCACGTGTGAAAATCTGAAGAAATAAAAAACATCTAGATTTACCGATGTCTTAAAGTTAATCTTTATTAATGTTATTAAATTAGCATTATATTTTAACTAATTCTTCATTAATGTTAAGTAAAGGCGGATGGGCATAGTGTCTACCATATTATCTTTTCATATGCTATGTTCACAGAAACAAGTAAACTCTACTTCATCTGCCTGACCCATAGCTACTTTAGAAAGGGTAACTAGCTTTCATTTATGTTTAAAGAAGTACAATAATAATTTAATACACTTCAGATAGTTAATTTCAGTTTCATTTTTTATTCATAACATTTTCAGATCCTGTATAATACAGGAAAATTTTTATTTTTTCGTTAATTTTTAACCTTTTTTTACTATCAAATACGAAAAACAAATGTTCTTACAAGAAACTGTTTTCTTGTGTAACTAAATTTGGTGAACAGAACATCCCGAGAAGCACTACTTTGTTGTGTAATGACTTATTTTCTTGTAATTACAGACGTGTAATGACATGTTTTCTTGTAATTAAAGACGCCCAGAGAAATGACTATGGACTCGTACGGAATGGGAGATAACTAGTTTTAATTAGCAGAATAGATATGTATAAACATGTGAGATCATTAATGGCAGACACAACATTACACTCCACATAGAAGGGTTCATACTTCTGTATTTATATGTGATGAGGGGGAGGGGCGTTAAGAAAGAGTAATAACACATTTGTATATTTTCAAAAAATGTGTTAACATTGATACGAAAAAACAATAGCGTCATTTTACGGACGACCCTCCCCCCCCCCCCCCCCGACCACCCCCTCCTCAAACAATGCTTATTGTTTTTTAAAAGACGAAATGATTTTAATATTTACGAACTTGTGTAAGATTGTTAACTTCAGGAAAAAATGGATTTCTGATTTCCTGAAGATATTTCTTCCTTATGAATATTACCACACCCACCCACACACACACACACACACACACAAATCTACTGTTGAGACTCTACTGTACGAGCGTAGTTCGAGACTGGTTTAAGTTCGTAGTTCGAGGCTCGACTATGTTTTTAAAACTTCATTTAATATCATTTACAAACATACGGAGTTAGAGGCTGTTCGTTGCTAACTCTACAAAACTAATTTATTACAAGATGTGTCTTATCCAGCTATCTAACCCATCTCATTCAATCAAAATGTTTTTGCTAATTAAATAATATAATATAATATAAATACTTACATGATGGAAGAAGAAAAAAAATCTATTAAACTGTCTGTTTTGCAATAAATTATCAAGAATAAATGTAATATACAACTTTTAATTGTTTAATGTTATTGTAAGACACTAGACGTCTAGTGAACAAGCTATAAATTCTCAACTGGTTAAATTTATGGCGTGATTCGGGTATTATTTTTTTTAAACAGAAATATTATGACAACGGCGGACTGAGCCAAGTGCATGCTTTATACAAGTGTTTTTACATCAGTTGACACTGGCATGGCGTGTTTTCTGACAACACGTTGGTCGTACGAGCCGTCTTGGACCAATCAAATGTCGAGCTGTTATCTCGGGTTCACTCCGGCTTACTTAACATTTTATCGGTCACTTTGTACCGGATATATAGCGGGACTTGGTACGGTGAGGGGATTGTAGGAAGTCTTGAAATGATACGATTGTTTTGTGTGATCTTACATAACGGTCGTGGTTAATCCATGATAGATTACCTGCTTGACTTTCTTTTCTTGAAAACGCCCAACAAAATGGAGAAACTGCGACTTTGCTCACATTGAATTTTTCGCTACTTATTGCTCATATTCACACAGCTTTCACATATTCACACACCTTTCACATTTTACACATCTTTCACCTATCACTCATTTTCAAATATCTTCATATATCACATACCTATCACACAATCACACACATGTCACAATACCCAAACCTTTCAGATACATTTCACTTATCACTGATATTTACACATTATTTTAATGTATCACTGACATTTCACATATTCACACACCTTTCACACATATCACACACACCTTTCACATACAGTCATTACTCCAACACTATCTAAACATCCACAAACCATTATGTTCCCAAACTTCACACAACCACTAAACATCACACAATCCCCGCATATCACATGATACTAAGAACACTTTCGACCTTCTAATCACTAGACCTTACACACTATACAATCAACAAAGACTCACTACACACTATACAATCAACAAACACTCACTACACACCACAAACTATATAATCAACAAACACTCACTACACACCACAAACTATATAATCAACAAACACTCACTACACACCACAAACTATATAATCAACAAACACTCACTACACACCACACACTATATAATCAACAAACACTCACTTCTCAGCACATACGATACTATAAAACGACTAAGGATCAACCAACAACAAATATGTTCATCGTGCATACAATCTACTCACCTATTTATAAAACAATCATTTTTTTTTTCACAAAACAATATCGGCGTGGTTGAGAAAATAGAAGGTCTAACTCGAAAGCCTCGAGTTCGGATCCCGGACCCGAGTACGGATGGCCCTGAGTCCACCCAGCTCTAATGGGTACCTAACTTACGATAGAGAAAGTATAAGCGGCTGGGTATAGTAGTGACCACAGTAATCTTTCGTATGCCGAGTGAACAGAAACTGGTGAACTCTACGGCATCTGCACAATGGATCGTTGCATCCGAAATTAGGACTTACATCCATACAGCTCAATAAAATTAACTTGAATATAAAAACTGCCTTAAAACTTATCTGAGTCTATGTATTGAAATAATTCACTTCTGTACTAGTTTCAATAAAAAATATTTACCTACTCAGTTTCACAAAAAGAAATATTTGAAACAAAACATTCGAATTAAATAACATTATCTTCACTTACAAAACTAACTTTTAAAAAGCAAAAAAAATTAGTTATTCTATTGTAGCCTCGTCGTTTTAAAATTCTTCACTAGACAGGTAAACTTCTACAGGTAAATACCACACCTTATTCTGCATGCAGTAGGGAACGACAGCACACCAAGTAGGATTTAACCGTGGACACTTGACAGCAGATTTATTTTAAAACAACTGGCAAAACAGGACACAGAAAAAATAGGCAGCGCACAAACCATTGACATCACTTGACTTTCAGTATAAACAGTTCCGCTTCCCTTAACAACAACAGATTTTTGTATTTTTTTTTCTCTAATGTCACAATGGACCAGCGTGACTAATTAGTCACAAAAATTTTATATATATATATATATATATATATATAAATAAATAAATAAATAAATAAATAAATATATATATATATATATATATATATATATATATATATATATATATATATAATACATATACATACATACATATATCCGGGAGAAAGACAAGAGAAACTGTCTTTCATTTTCGCCTGTGTTATTATTTTAGATATATAACCCATATTCAACCGTCCATTCATCATCTCATCATTTTTTCTTCCTGTCGTGCTCTAGACATATGAGGCAGGTAAAGTTGAATTCATCGGTTTCAAAAACTTAGAAGTGCAGAGAAGTAACAACCCATTTTGGCGCCTGGTGCGAACTACCAATTTTGCACCCCCCCCCCATCATATATATATATTAAATCACGTTAGCTAAAAAGGAACCCCCCCCCCCACCACACACACACACATCAGTCACCGTTAATAGTTTTTTTTTCCGTATCACACAAGCAACATAGAAAGCCGTCGGCAGTGGCGTAGGCAGGGGGGGGGGGGGGGTTAAGGGGGGGGGGGGGGTCAAAACCCCCCATAGACCCCTCGGTATATATATATATATATATATATATATATATATATATATATATATATATATATATATATATATATATATATATATATATATATATATATATATATATATATATATAGTATGACGGGGTGCAAATTGAAGGTTTGAGGGGGGGGGGTGAAAATCGAAAGTTTGAGGGGGGAGCAAATCAAAAGTCTGAGGGGGAGGGGTGCAAATCGAAAGTTTGAGGGGGGGTGCAAATCAAAAGTCTGAGGGGGGGGGGTGCAAATCGAAAAATTGGAAATAAACAAAAAAAAAGCATAATGAAAATAGAATGGTAAGAAAAAATTCCAACTTTTTAACAGCTGTAACTGTACGTAAACACAACAACATAAACAAAAAATATTATTCGATGTTAAAAACGTCGCATTTATTTATTTTGGATGACGTTGTATTGTATTGTTATTATAGGCTTAGTTTATTTATTATCCAGAATATTTAGGTTTATTTAGAATTCGAAATGGATGCTTTAAATTTTTAGAAAATATTTTTTTTTTTTAAATTGAGCTCAAAACTTGAATTATTTAACATGTTGTTTAGCATTATTCATTTTAATTATTAAAATTTAGAATTTCATTACATTTGTTTACAACCGCGTTATGATATGTGTTTTAATACGTTAGATAAAATGTCTCTCTAATTATCCAACAGTATGTAATTATGTAAATACATTTTAAATTCAAAATTTAGAAAAAAAATATTATGCTATTTAATTTAAAATTGATGTTAAATGTTGCAATTTTGGAGATGTATCTGTGAGCTTGCGTTATTCTTGGAAACTTGACAAGAACGTTAACTCTGTCAGACACAGCACTAGCAGAACACCCGTTTGTAAGTAAATTGAATCTATAAATAGACATTTTTTTGAAAAAGTAAATTAGTAAATACAACACGATGCTCCTGGTATCCGAAATTAAGATGAGGAACATAAGGGGCTGGAGCGTCACTATACGTGTGTGGGTGGGGTGCTGACCCCACTAAGTGGTGCAATTAAATTGATGAGGTACCCAGGGGGGGGGTGATATGTTTTAGAGTTAAATACATCACCCAAAAGGGAGGGGAAGGCAGGGGGATAGTGACACCAAGATGAAAAACGATTGATTTAAAATACAGCGCAAAACAGTACATCGACCGTAAAACGACGGGTTGGAGTAGCGAAACCCTACGTTATCACATAGGGTGACACGCAACTTTTAAAAAGTAAGGTTAGCATATCTGTACAATATTGGTTCTATATGACTGTCTTATCTAGAATACCTGCATATAAGCGAGAGTTTCCACTGTGTGACCAGCTAACAGTAGAATTTATAGGAACCCGTTCACCTGTATATATATATATATATATATATATATATATATATATATATATATATATATATATATATATATATATATATATATATATATATATATATATATATATATATATATATATATATATATATACATAATATATATGATAGTATGTGTTTGTCTGTGTGCTTTTATCTGTCATTTATGCATCACTACACCTGTCAAAAGAAAAATGTTGAGTGGCGCCCCCCCCCCCCCCCGTTAGGTGCCATTCAGCGGGTCAGTGTTACTACTGTAACAGGTGCATACACCGGCAACTGTCGGGTGATCTGGAGCACCCCAGACTTCCCTATGAGTATTAGGCGCCTACATTCGTTTTAAAGAGCGCCCTTTACAGCGAGTTAGGCCTATTCTTGATTCAATTGTCAAACTGCAAAAGATGCGAAGGTCGGGTGATCGGGAGCATCCCAGCCTCCTTTATGATAAATTTGGCACCTATATTTGTTTTAAAGAGCACCCTACAACACTGACACAGTGAACCACTACCTTCAATGACTAAATTGAAAAAAAACTTCGCACATGGTGCCCCTGCGTTAGTGTAACCGGTGGCTCTCAGGAGCGTCCTGCGACACCCATAGCACATGGGCGTTCGCCGAGATGTTTTCTACATTACAGCATCGTTTTAAAAAATCAGTTTGACGTACCTAATACTAAATCTGAGTGTGTTAAGTATTCGTGTTTATTAAAGCAGAGTGTTGTGTGTGTAGCTGTAGATTTTGAATGATATTCATACCTCGTAAATGTAAACAAACGATCATTAATTTAAATCGCTATGACTTTACCTCGACGACTGCGATATTTAAAAGTGCAACTTGCAGTGATGATTGAAGAAGGTTTCGAACTGGAAAATTTATTCCAGGCATTTCTGAAAACCACCCGGAACAATGAATGGTCAAACAATGGATTGATGGTAAAGTTGTAGGGGTCGCCCTGTTTGCATGTGCAGTAGGGATTACGTCCCCTGCCGTGACACGTTTCTTCAGCTTGGCAGAAGGACCAGAGAATGCAGTGCTGCAAACCGAGAGAGGTATTTAAACACAGTGTTTGAAACACAATGTTAAACACATGGAGTTAAAACACGGTGTTGCAGTTGCGTCACTGGGTCGGGTGTAACCCGGTGCGGTAACGGAGGGTGTCACCCCACCAGTGTTTCTTCCAGACTTTTTTCTCCGGGGGGGCAGTTTAAATTTTCGGGGGGGGGGGGGGCGGTAGACTTTCTTCGGGGGGGCGGACACTGTTAAAAGTATATATTTTCTATATAAATTATATAAATTTCATTTCGTTCGGGGGGGCGGTAAAAAATTTTCGGGGGGGGCTTCGCCCCATCCCCCCCACCCCGAAGAGATGCCTGGAAGAAACTCTGCACCCCACCCCACCGTCCCCTCTCCTACGTTTTTGTTATTATTGTTAGGTGTCACACCTCTCCCCCTATCTTTTTTTATCGTAAAGTTATCTGGATAAAACATAGTAAATTTTACGATTTTTCGAAGCGGTATCACCCCCCACACCACCACCACCACTATGATGTCACCCGGTGTTGGCCGCACCCCAACACCGCCTTCTGAAGCCACTGCAGTGTAGAAAACACAATGTTACAAACACAAAATTAAAACTGAGCGTTAAAACTCATTGTTTAAGGCAGGTTTTATATTTATGTCTGGTGTCACAAAGAGCAGATGAAGTAGAGCTTATGTAGCTCTTTGGCCTTCGGGTAGTGTGGTCAGTACAATGTCAAGCCGTCTTAACTTTTGCTGAGGTCAGTACAATGTCCAGCCGTCTTTTGCTGAGGTCAGTACAATGTCCAGCCGTCTTTTGCTGAGGTCTGTACAATGTCATGCCGTCTTTTGCTGAGGTCAGTGCAATGTCGAACCGTCTTTTGCTTAGATCTGTACAATGTCAAGCCGTCTTTTGCTGAGGTCAGTACAATGTCAAGTCGTCTTAACTTTCGCTGACTGGTAGCCTACTCATCACTGCTTATTAATAGAACTCGAGACTTTACTTTTCTACTTCTCGACCACGTTAAACCACACAACTACAGCAACAATAATTTTTAAAAACACAACACTTTGACACCCTACCCTAGCCCAGTTCTCCTCGTGAGTACACACATTCGCATCTCTGTCGTAACAGTAGAGAACCTCCAAATCAACACAAAAGTTGAACAAGCTGGCAGAAGGCAAACTTTTTATAGGGTGCCAGAAATGTCCAAATATTTGACCAGTGTGGCGACAGTAGAGGTCAGCACATTCCAATTCATGACCCACTATGGTCACTTCGAAAAAATCTTTCGCGCAAGTGACGACATCTGCAAGGAAAACTAAACCTAAACCATAAATTTGTGTGATGATACAAAACTAAACCTAAACAATAAATTTGCGTGATGGTACAAAACGAAACCTAAACAATAACTTTGTGTGAGCCTCACATCATTTAAAAAAAAAAACTTATCAACAAATAATACTCTTTTGTTAACTTATAGTTTTTTAAAAATATTTCATATATGTAGCTCTGTGCTCAATAACTAGTATTGATGCATATTTGTAAAGCATACGGGCCCATCTCACGAGGGATAGTAAGACCTGTCCTCACCAAGCCCCAGATATATATTGAATTGTATTTTTATCCTATCCACCCCCTTCCCCCCCCCCCCCCCAAAAAAAAGAAGAAAAAACCCTATGAGTTTTATTATATGTCACTTTCATAACATTATGCGTTAGCTATTAAAACAGCAAACGAAGAAAACGTTATTGATTGAATTAACAGGAAGAAATAACACAAAAGTCCAAGAAAAAGATTGATAGTGAAAACTTACCTGGAAGAAATAGCAGACAAGCAAACAAATTGAACAGCTTCATAGGGCCAAAACTTGTGAACTTTGTCTGATGCATCTGGGCCTTGTAAATACAGTAGGTTTTGCGTTCACTGTGTTGTAATAGAGGGTTGGCGTTCAAGTTATATACAGAAGGTTGACGTTTATTGTCTTACAACAGAAGAGAGTTTATGTTCATAACATCGTTATATAACTTAAACTTTGATAAGATTGGTAATTTACTTTCGGTTTGATGCTTTCAGACATGCAGCTAGATCTACATCGTTAGCAATAAGAGAAAAACCAATACATTCAAACACGCCCTTTCGAATTTTTACTAAATCTATACGAGTTCCTTCCTTAAAGTTTACCTTGAAGAAGAGAACACGGAGTTATGAATTTACATTTTTATATTTATGAATATAAAGAAATATGCTTCTTGTTGTATTAAAACTTCAGATGTATTGAAGAAAAAACCTGCTCTTGATCATGTTAAAAGCTAAGCCATTTTTAAAAATAATTTTTGTAGAAGTGTAAAAGAGTTTGGGAATTCCCATTGACAATGCTGTGCGCATTTTATTATTTTTAAACATCCGTCTTTTGTGATGGTCTCGTCTGACACAGAAAACTTATGAATAGAAAAAAAAATGTTTTCTAAAAGTTGTTCATATTATTCGAAGAAGTGTGCCTAGTTGTATTATTGGTCAATATAGCGTTACTAGGTAGAAACGGGGGGTGACACTAATTAGAGGGTCACTTCAACTCGAAAAATGTTTCAACCCTTGGGGACGCTATTGTAGAAATTCCAAGCACGCCAGACGAATTTAAAGTTGGAGATTATAATACTGTTAAAGGTTTTCCGCATGGCTTGGAGAAAAGAGATATGAAAAACTATTCCCATGAAGCCAAAACTAGCGATATGGCAGCATTTTCCATTCAAGGTCGAAGAAAAACGATGGAAGATCGGTTCAACTCCATTTCACACAATTTTGAAAACAATTACTCTGTCTATGCTGTGTTTGATGGTCATGGTGGTGAGGTAAATACCAATTTATACATTTCTTTGCTGATCTATCTAGTTTTAAATACGTTTGCGGCTTATAATGATAGGTCATTAAAGTCTACATACTACATAAAAAATGGCATCTGTTTAATTCTGAATCCAAACATGGAACATACTTTTCAACATAGTTTCATGAAAAACATACTTGTGCATTGTAATAAACTGCAACATGTAGATAAAATATAAAATTGATGCATGTAACTTTAAACAATATTTAAACATTTTTACGAACCATTGCATGACATAAATTATAAATTATGAACCATTGAAAAATAGCACTCTAATCATCTAATGACTACGCAAATTCTATTCATGTGATAATAAAGGTCTAATGAATACAACATTTATTTATAAACATTTAAATATCTTTACTAATACTAAACTAAAGGTTTATTTGTGATAATTTTGAAGACCTAATCATATAATTAATTTGATAGTTGACTGATGATGTATCTAATAAGTTATAACCCACATTAAGGCGGCTGAAGTAGAGTTCATCTGTTTCAAAAACCTCGGCATATGAGAAATAGTGTGGTAAGCACTATACTTTGTCCGTAGTTCCCTAACGTGCGTCAGTTACCCTTCACAGCACAGACTCGATCTCGGGATCCGAACTTGAGACTTTCGGGATGGTGGTCATGAGCTCTATCGTCCTACCACTCCATCCCTACTAGTCTACTCGTACAATAACCTTTTACATTTTTCTCATTTTAGGAAATGTTGTGAATTTTTCTAAAATAAGTATTCAATAAAAATAACGTGAAACGTCAACCAAGAATTAGAAAATAAACAATAAAAGCTTATTCAAAAGATTATGTTGAGAAAAAAAAAATTAACAGCTGTAACTTTACGTAAACACAACAAAATAAACAAAAAAAATTTTTTCGATGTTTAAAAGGTCGCATTTATTCATTTTGGATGACGTTGTATTGTATTGTTATTATAGGCTTAGTTTATTTAGAATTTTTAAATAGATGTTTTAAATTTTAGAGAATAATAAAAAAAAATATGAGCTCAAAACTTGAATTATTTAACATTTTGTTTAGCATTATTCATTTTAATTATTAAAATATTATTTTTCATTACATTTGTTTACAACCGCGATATGATATTTGTTTTAATACGTTAGATAAAATATTACTCTAATTATCCTATCCAACAGTATTTAATTATGTAAATGCATTTTAAATTCAGAGTATGGAAAAAAAATAAGAATATGCCATTTAATTAAGAAATGATGTTAAATGTTGCAATTATGGCGATGTATCTGTGAGCTTGCGTTATTCTTGGAAACTTGACAAGAACGTTAACTCTGTGAGACACAGCACTAGCAGAACACCCGTTAGTACTTGAATAGAATCTAGAAATAGACATTTTTTGAAAAAGTAAATACATTAACACGATGCTCCTGGTATCCGAAATTAAGATGAGAAACATAAGGGGCTGGAGCGTCACAAGACGTGTGTGGGTGGGGTGGGATACGGACCCCATTAGGTGGTGCTATTAAATTCATGAGGTACCCAGGGGGGGGGATGATAAATTTACTGGAGAAAATAACTATGTGTCTATTTGTAAAAATAGTTAAATATATTACCCAAAATGGAGAGGGTGGGAGGGGGTGGCGACACCAAGATGAAAAATTATTAATTTAAAATACAACGCAAAACATTTAACGGCATGTGGTGGTGGTTGGGGGGGGGGGGGGTAGCGATACCCTGCGTTATCACATAGGGTGACACGCAACTTTTTAAAGAGTAAGGTTAGGATATCTATAAAATATTGGTTCTCTAGGACTGTCTTATCTAGAATACCTGCATATAAGCGAGAGTTTCCATTTTGTGACCAGTTAATAGTAGAATTTATAGGAACCCCGTTCACCTGTTCGATATATATATATATATATATATATATATATATATATATATATATATATATATACATATGACAGTATGTGTTTGTCTGTGTTCGTTTGTCTGTCCTCTATGCTTTACTACACCTTTCATGAGAAAGCTTTGGAGGGGCGGCGCCCCCGACCGTTAGGTTTCATTCAGCGGGTCAGTGTTACTACTGTAACAGGTGCATCCGCCGGCAACCGGGTTGTCGGGTGACCTGGAACACCTTAGGCTTCCCTGTGAGTATTAGGGCGCCTATATTCGATCTAATGGCGCCATTTCATTTGTAATACTGCGTGCCGAGGCGGTCGGATGACCGGTAGCGCCTAATGATTCCTTATGATCAATTTGGCGCATACATTCGTTTTAAAGAGCACCCTACATTACTGACGCGGTGTGCCACTGCCTTCAATGACAAGACCGAACGAGGAGTCGCACCAGGTGCCTCTCCGTTGATGTAATTGGTGGCTCCCTAGAGACCACCGCGACGCCCACAACACCTGAGCGGTCGCCGAGGTGTTTTCTACCTCACAGCATCGTTTTAAAAAATCAGTTTGACGTACCTAATAGTTATGAAATTTGAGTCTATAAGATTTCGTGTTTATTAAAGCAGCTGTTGGTGTGTGTGTGTGTGTGTGTATAGCCTTAGATTTCGAATGATATTCATACCTCGTAAATGTAAACAAAACGATTATTAATTTAAATCGCTATGACTTTACCTTTACGACTGCGATATATAAAGGTGTTGCTTGCAGTTATGATTTCAGAAGGCTTCGAACTGGCAAATTTATTCCAGGCGTTTCTGAAAACCACCCTGAACCAAGAGTGGTCAAACAATGGATTGATGGTAAAGTTGTAGGGGTCGCCTTGTTTACATGAGCAGTAGAGATTACGTCCCCTGCCGTGGCACGTTTCTTCGGCTTGGCAGAAGGACCAGAGAATGCAGTGCTGCAAATCGAGAGAGGTAGTTAAACACAGTGTTTAAAACACCAATGTTAAACACAAGGAGTTAAAACACGGTGTTGCAGTTGCGTCACTGGGTTGGTGTAACCTGGTGAGGTAACGGAGGGTGTCACCCCCACCCCACTGTCCCCTCTCCTACGTTTTTGCTATTATTGTTAGGTGTCACACCTCTCCCCCCTATCTTTTTTTATCGTAAAGTTACCTGGATTAAAACATTGTAAATTTTACGACTTTTCAAAGTGGTGTTACCACCCCCGCCCAATGATATTAACAGGTGCTGACCGCACCCCCAACCCCGCTCTGTGACGCCACTGCAATGTAGAAAAACACCCGAGTTTCTTCCAGGCATGTATTAGGAACGAAATGAAATTTATATAATTTATATAGAAAATATATCCTTTTAACAGTGTCCGCCCCCCCCCCCCCCGAAGAAAGTCTACCGCCATTCCCCCCCCCCCCCCAAAAAAATAATTTCAAGAGCCGCCCCCCCCCCCCCCCCCCGGAGAAAAAATTTCGGGAAGAAACACTGGAAAACACAATGTTACAAACACAATTTTAAAACTGATTGTTAAGACTCAATGCTTAGATGGTGTTAAAGTTTATATCTGATGACACAAAGGGCAGATGAAGTAGTTCATGTGGCTCTGTGACCTTCGGGTAGTGTGGTCAGTACAATGTCAAGCCCTCTTAACTTTTGCTGAGGTCAGCACAATGTCCAGTCGTCTTTTGCTGAGGTCAGTACAATATCAAGCCCTCTTTTGCTGAGGTCAGTACAATGTCAAGCCGTCTTAACTTTCGCTGACTGGCAGCCTACTCACCACTGCTTATTAATAGAACTCGGGACTTTACGGTTAGGTCATGCGTTCTACCACTCGACCACGTCAAACCACACAACTACAGCAACAATAATTTTATAAAACACAACACCTTAACACTCTACCCTAGGCCAGTTCTCCTCGTGATTACACACATTCGCATCTCTGTCGTAACAGTAGAGAACCTCCAAATCAACACAAAAGTTGAACAAGCTGGCAGGAGGCAGCCTTTTAAACGGGTGCCGGAAATTTCCATATATTTGACCTGTGTGGCGACAGGAGCGGTCAGCACAGTCCAATTCATGACCCACTATGGTCACTTGGAAAACATCATTCTGGCAAGTGACGAAATCTGTAAGGAAAAACTAAACCTAAACAATAACTTTGTGTGATGAAACAAAACTAAACCTAAACAATAGCTTTGTATGATGATACAAACCTAAACCTAAACAATAACTTTGTGTGATGAAACAAAATTAAACCTAAACAATATCTTTGTGTGATGAAACAAAACTAAACCTAAACAAAAATTTGTGTGATGATACAAAACTAAACCTAAACAATAACTTTGTGTGATGATAGAAGCTCATATAAGGGAAAAAAGCATCAGTATAATTTGCAGTCGTATCATAGGCGTATCTGTGTGAGGAGATAGGGAGGGGGTGGGGGCGAGCCTCGCAACATTGTTTTCAAAAAATATAAACTTATCAACAAATAATATGTTTTTGTTTACTTTAATTTTTTAAAATATTTTATATATGTAGCTCTGTTCTCAATAACTGGTATTGATGCATGTTTGTATAGCATACGAGTCAATTTCACGAGGGATAGGAAGACCTGTCTCCACACAGCCCCTAGATCTATATTAAATTGTATTTTTATCTTCCCCCCCCCCCCCCCCCCAAAAAAAACAAGAAAAAAAAACCAAAAACTTATCTATATACGCCAATAAGTTTTATTACATGTCACTTTCATAACATTTTACTTTAGATATTGAAATAGCAAACGAAGAGAACACTATAATGAATTAACAGGAAGCAGTGGCATAGCGAGGTCGGGTGTTACCCGGTGCGGCACTTAATGGTGTCACCCCCTCAGAGGCGTAGAGACCCTTCCCGGGGACAACCTTTCCAAGTTTAGATCCGCAACCTTCCCCCCCCCCCCTCTCAAACTTTCGATTTGCACCCCCTCATGTTTTTCTCTATATATTTTGCTATTGTTTGCCTTGGTGTCACCCCCATAAATGGTTTTACTCGGTGCTGTCCGCACCCCCCCCCCCCCGCCCCCCCCCCTCGCTACGCCTCTGACAGGAAGAAATAACAAATTCCATGTAGAAGATTGATAGACAACTTACCTGGAAGAAATAGTAGACAAGCAAACAAAGTGAACAGCTTCATTGGGCCAAAACATGTTAATTTTGTCTGATGCATCTGGGACTTTTAAACACAGTAGGTTTGGCGTTCACTGTGTTGTAATAGATGGTTGCAGGGGCGGAACTACAGTGCCGCCAGACCCCGTAATGCGGGGTGGCCCACGCCATTTAGGGGCCCACAGCCGACCATAATATTTTTTTTATAGTTAAAAAAAATAATTTTCTTGCATTTTTATCTTGATGGTTGTTTTGTGAAAAAAAAGATTACAGTAGCTGCGGTTGGATTATCTTTATTCTATAGACACCACCCCACGCTCTTGTATATTCTTTTTCCCTTTGTTTTTAAACCACTGTGAAAGTCGAGTCCTCTTTCTCCTGCAATCAAACTTATCAAAGATAAGCACTTTCAAACCACTTTCACGACTTATTTCCCTTTTTTAAATAGTCAAATCGGGGTGCTCAAAAGCTCCTTTAAATAGATTTGTACTAAACATATTAAAAAAAGCAATGACTTCTCTTAATTATTTTTTTTAAAGTACTTACTAAAGAATAACATTGAATAAAAAGGACAAGTATTTAAAATGAAAAATATAAATACTAACAAACATAAAAATAAACATAGAACGAGACACCATTATTTATACAAAGCTTTCATGGTTTATATTCTTTTGACCGACTAAGGTTTCGAGGTCTTAAAGCAGAGATAAAATAAAACTGATTATTACAGAACACACTCAAAAGAAAGAGATTGATAAAACTAAGAAGAAAGTAGTGATCCAACAAAGGGTTAATCGCACGCTACAAGAGAAATGCAACAGACTTCCTCCCATCAACCTGAGACAGCACCTGAATCCAATGAATCAGCTAACACAAGGTTTATAGTCAACCTCTATCATTAATCTAGGCTAATATAGGTCTTGAGTTTCACAAGCCTCTTTTTAAAAACTATAATGAATAAACAACTAAACACTATTAGATATGGATGTATCTAAATAAACATACGTAAACATTAAAAAACAAAAAAAAAAAATACAGAACACACAAAAGCACTAACTCACATGACATGATGTTTTAATTTAAAAAAAAAAACATTTATTTTGTTCATAACCCGAACAGGCCAGCAATGAGTATCATATGTTCGTATTTAGTGTTTGTATATATATATATATATATATATATATATATATATATATATATATATATATATATATATATATATATATATATATATATATATATATATATATATATACATATATAGATATATAGGCCTATATAATATATGTATATGGGGGAAGGGCCTAAAAATTTTTTTTTGCGGGGTGGCCCTTTTTTTCTAGTTCCGCCACTGGATGGTTGGCGTTATATAGGCTACAGAAGAGGGTTGACGTTTATTGTCTTACAATAGAAGAGAGTTTATGTTCATACCATCGTTATATAACTTAAACTTTGATGAGATTGGTAATTTACTTTCGGTTAGATGCTTTCAGACGTGCACTAGATCTAGAATCTAGAATCTATAACTTTAGCGATAAGGATCATAAGAGAAAAACCAATACAATCGAAAACGCCCTTTGGAATTTTTACTAGATCTATACGAGTTCCTTCCTCAAAGTTTACCTTGAAGAAGAGAACACGGATATGAATTTACATTTTTAAATTTATGAATATCGATAAAGAAATACGTTTCTTGTTGTATTAAAACTTCAGATGTATTGAAGACAATGTCTTATCCTGCTATTGTTACGAGCTAAGCCATTTTCTAATATAAATTTTGTAGAAGTGTAAAAGAGTACGGGAGTTCCCATTGACAATTTAAATGTGCGCATTTAAAAAAAAAATTAACATTAGTCTTTTAAGATGGTCTGGTCCGACACAGAAATTTATAAATAGAAAAAAAAATGTTTGCAAAAAGTTATTAATATTATTCCAAGAAGTGTGCCTAGTTGTATTATAAATCCATATAGCGTTACTATGTAGGGACGGGTGGGGGGGGATGGATGAGCCCGCAGTAGCGTAGCGAGGGGGGGGGGGGACATATGTCCCCGGGCGCCGACATTAGGGGGCGCCAAAATGGGTTGGAAAAATTAATTGAAAGGTTGAGGGGGGTGCAAATCGAAACCTCGAAGGGGGGGGGGGGGGGGGGTGCAAATCGAAACTTTGAGGGGGGGGTGGCAAATCGAAATCTCGAGGGGGGTGCAAATCGAAACTTTGAGGGGGGGTGGGGGGTTCAAATCGAAATCTCGAGGGCGGGGTGCAATTCGAAAAGTTTTTCCCCGGGCGCCGGGAAGGGTCGCTACGCCTCTGTGAGCCCGTACCGGGTGACACTATATAGAGGGTCACTTCAACTCGAAACATATTTAGATCCTTAGTATTGAAAGTGAAATAATCATTTAGAAATAATTTCTTGCTAGCCTATTAATTATAAGATATCCTAAACTTTTAATTTGATTTCAAAATATTTGTATATTTAGCCGATTTTATACAGTATAGTAAAATATTTCTTTTACTTAGCGGTTTCGAATTATAGTTTTTAGCTCAACACGTACACAAAGATCATTTTGCTTGGAGGGGAAAAAAGATCACTGGGAAACTTCCTTGTTGGGTATTTGTCTTATGTCGAATAAAATAATAAATAGACCTAAGATCTAGATCTACATCTAGTTATAGGATCTACATGAAATAATGTCTTGAGGAAAGTAACATTATCGTATCGCAATGGCGTACACTGTGTCAAGAGTTCTAGCCACAGGTATTTATTTTGTCAGAGACTGGGTCTTTTGCTCAGAAGCCATTGCATTGTACCATTGTTCGTTGCATCGTTGTTTTTCTTCAACGTCTTGCGACTTCTTCGCGGTTTATTCGTGTGCTTCTGCCGATGGAAATACAAGCATGTAGAAATACCAAGCACGCCAGACGAATTTAAAGTTGGAGATTATAATGCTGTTAAAGGTTTTCCGCATGGCTTGGAAAAAAGAGATATGAAAAACTATTCCCATGAAGCCAAAACTAGCGATATGGCAGCATTTTCCATTCAAGGTCGAAGAAAAACGATGGAAGATCGGTTCAACTCCATTTCACACAATTTTGAAAACAACTACTCTGTGTATGCTGTGTTTGATGGTCATGGTGGTGAGGTAAATACAAATGTATAGGCCTACATTTCTTTGCTGATCTATCTAGTATCTAGTTTTAAGAAGGTCTGCAGCTTAATCGGCCTAATGGCATCTGTTTAATTCTGAATCCAAACATGGAACATTCATTAACATTTCAACATAGTTTAATGAAAAGCATACTTGTACTAAACTGCAACATGTAGATAAAGTATAATTTATACTATAAATAGATGCATGCAAATTTAAAATATATTTAAACATTTTTACAAACCATTGCATGACATAATATAAATTATTAGCCATTGTCGCCATTGAAAAATAGCACTTTAATTCTATTCATGTGATAATAAAGGCCTAATGAATACAGCATTTATTTTATAAACATTTATATATCTTTACTATTACTAAACTAAATGTTTATTTCAATAAGACGATGTGATAAAGTAAGTAATTTTGAAGACCTAATCATATAATTAATTGGATAGTTGACTGATGATGTATCTAATAAGTTATAACCTACATTTTAGTATTCTAATACTATTAGGTTTTATTTCTCAGTTTGCAGCAGAGTACATAGAAGAGCAATTATTTTGCTCTATACGAAAGGAATTTACTCAAGGAAGTTTTCAAAATGACCCAGATCTAGTTAAGCAGGTAATTTAAATTACTACATGTGGGCACTATTTAATTACTATTTATGTAGATTATTTTAAAAATAAATTTGTATTTCATGTAAAATAAATAGTTATCACTTAAAATTGATTTTTATACCTCTTAAGATGTTTTAAAATTTCTAGCTTGATTCTTATAATAATATCCTTGCAGCTAATGTAACATGAAAATATGCTAATTTTTTCTATGTCTTTCAATTTGCAAATTGAATTAGTATTACATTGGTATATTTTCCTTATCAGCGTCGCCATGCAAAGTTTGTAGAATTAAAAACAGAAACTAGACCTGCATAATGAATTGTAACTGACATAAATTTGCAGGTGTTGACCAGTGTGATTCGAACTGTAGATGCCCAGCTGGTTTGTTTGTCCAGAGACCGCATGGACTTATCTGGTATTTTATTGTTCCAATTTTTACCCCTTAAACAAGATGATAACTTTTATCTGAAAATAATAATTGCAGTAAATAGTAAATTAATGTTCAACCTAAAATAAAGCTTCTTTGTTTTGATTTTGACCGCAACGCAACAAGGAAAAAATATTCTTAAATATGTTGCATGTTTTAAATTCTTCCCTCAGGGTCGACAGGTATAATAGTCTTTCAAAAGGGCAACCACATCACTGTGGCTAACATTGGTGACTCAAGGGCAGTCATGTGTGACACCAAGGGCAACGTTGTGGCACTCTCCACTGACCACAAACCATCAGATGTACGTCCCACTTTTTACTCATGCTTTTGTGATATGACATGAAATACTTATTATCAGTGGTCAGCAGCAATGTTCCCTCTAAGGGGAAAATGCTACTGTAGAACAAATATTTTGTGTGCACATTGTTCTTAAGTCTTGTACAAAGACATATATATTTCATAATTAACTGCACGACGGTTGAAAACTACTGCGCGGCCATGCAACCGCGTAGCTTAGAGGTAACATAGGTCAGCAGGACATACTGTTTTTATTTCACATCAGATTTGTTTCTGAGAACTTAAGAGGACGCTGTCTCTGTGCATAGTTTTCTGTAATTAATTTAATGTAGTTTCTATTATATAATGTTAAGCTTTTGTTTTTTAGACAATATGTAATGACTGTTCATAGTGCTGCCATTCTAAATTTTAAAATGTTTCTGCATGGCTTGTTTGTGGGTAGCTTTAATGCAGAATTATTTAATCACACTTAATTAGTGATTATCAATCTAGTAATAAGAACTTTTTTCATTTGATAAATCTTCATAAATGATAACATTTTGCAATCGAAACACAATTATAATTGCAAATTAACAATAAGTTTACCTTACAGCCTAAAGAGCAACAAAGGATTGTAGATGCAGGTGGATTTGTCACTTTTAATGGTGTCTGGCGTGTGGCAGGTGTTCTAGCAACATCGAGAGCCTTCGGAGACTACCCCCTTAAGCAACGTAGGTTTGTGACAGTGGAGCCGGAGTTTCGAGTCTATGACATTCAAGAATCCAAGCCCCATTTTATCATACTGGCTACTGATGGCCTGTGGGATGTTTTCAGCAATGAGGATGCTGTAAGGTTCATAAGGTTAGCTGACATGTTTTCTTTTTACCTAATGTTTGCTGGACATGTTTTCCTTTTACCTAAGGTTATCTGGATGTTTTCTTTTTACCTAATGTTGGCTAGACTTGTTTTCCTTTTACCTAAGGTTATCTGGACGTTTTCTTTTTACCTAATGTTGGCTAGACTTGTTTTCTTTTACCTAAGGTTATCTGGACGTTTTCTTTTTACCTAATGTTGGCTAGACTTGTTTTCTTTTACCTACAGTTATCTGGACGTTTTCTTTTTACTTAATGTTTGCTGGACATGTTTTCTCTTCCAAGCTCAAAGTCTGCGGTTTGGTGGTCGTCTTGTAAATCAATATTTACCCAATTCTAATGCAGCAACTTCTTTTAAACTTATTAGATAACTTAACTTCTGTTGTCAATGCAAGCATACCTATCTTAGAATTTAATTAAATATTAAATGAATTATTAAAAATAATTTAGATATAACTGTATCCAGTAACAAAAATGTGAGATAACAATATTAAATACTAAGCATCACTTGGCTTTGAGACCCTGACCATATACTTTGAGGTAGCATACTTTTTCTAACATTTCATACTATGAAACACCATGCTTCATCCTGGATCTTAATTTATAAGCTGACCTCATGACCTTTTTTGACTTCTGACTTCACATGATCAAAGATCAAACCCAGTAGGCCACTGGTAAACAATATATTATAAATACGTATAGTATTATAATCTGGTACACAAGTATTTTCTATGTAACAAGACTAAACCTATGTTAAACATCACTTACAGCTGTTAGAACATACCATAGTTTTTGGCTTACAAGACAACCACCCTTGACTTTTGGGAATAATCACTGTAATAGTTCACACACTGGATAAGACAGTACCTGACCTTTGAGAAGATATCTCTGGTGTCAAAAGTTGTCTTGTATGCATAAAATGCTATAACCTTTTTTAAAAGTTAATTTCCTTGTTAGAAACTTAACTATTATTTTTTTTTATCCATAGTGAAAGGCTAGACGAACCCCACCTAGGTGCGAAGAGCTTGGCCCTCCAGGCCTACTATAGAGGTTCTCTGGACAATATAACTGTTATGGTGATCAACTTCAAGAAGAAAAGAGCTCTTCAGCGGAAATTTGACAAGAAATTAAAACATTTATCTGGCACAACTCCGGAGTCTAACCAAGATGAATCAAAATAAGTTGGTTGGGGTTTTCTAATTGTTTATCTACTTAAGGTAGTATTAGATACTTTAAGAGATCTAATGTACCCTTTTATTCATGGGTATTGTTTTTTTTTAGTTTTGAACTAGTCATAAAAGTCATTTTACTGTGTTCACTTTCCTATACTAAACATGATCATAAATTACCAACTTAAAGCTTCTTTACTCAACTGAAGTAATTATCTGATTATAATTATTCTTTTGCTTTTTTAATTTAGTGTTTTCCAATTACCAAAATAATTTAGCTCAGGGCTTTCATATCAAAGATTAATCCGTTTTTTTATATGTATGGATGTAACTGGTAGTTATTATAGAACTACATTAAAATAGCGGACCATTTTGCATTTTTTTTTTCATTACTTAGGTATTCTTTTTTTAAATGCTTTGGTGCCTTGTGCAACAGATGCATGATGGGACGAAACTTTCATTAGAGATTTGTGGGTTGAGGCCTGGGTCATGTGTTTGTAACAGTATATCGCAATATCAGTCTGGTAGTGTGGGTATGTGAATCTTAATATGACAGAGGAGCAAAAACGACTAATGAAAATATTCAGCTCTCTCTCTCCCAGTCCCACACATAGTCACACTGATACCATGTCATATGTCCATGGGTGTCCTCAATGTACATCAAACAAGTAAGGATTGGTAAACCACACTCAACAACCCTCCCCCATCCCTTGCCCAATTACAACTGATGCTGATATGATAAATTGAATTGAGAAAACCTATTAACTCAATTAAAGACAGACAATTGTGAAAGGGAAATATCATTAAATGAAGTGAATGGTTTGGTTTTTAAAAGCAATTCACCTAAGGTCCCAGATCCTGAAAAAAAAAATGACCGACCCTTATTGCCAAAATTGTCATTATGTATTTGCTAACTGTATCCAGTCTTTGTCTGATGCTCAACTTACTTACTGAACATTTCTCTGAAATTAAGCAGAAAGTCAAAGGAAACTGTTAAACTAGATAGCTGTTGGTTTATTTATCAGATTGGTTTCAAGAATCAATTACTAAATTAATGGCACACTCAAATAATTGTTTAATAAGCTTTTTAATGTGCTTTTTGATAAAGAACATAATAATAATCAAAAACTAATTTGGATAATGCAAGTGATATTTAATCATTGCGATACTTGTATAACCGAATGTGGTTATTGGTTATAAATAAAGTTATATTTAGGCTGATAAATAGTACATTTTTTCAGTTTAATGCTCATAATTTTTCTTATTTATCCTTATCTCTCTCAATCATTGTTTTCTTTTCTTGCCTGGATAACATGCATCTGGTGCTTGGGTTAAAGAGTTTTGATGTTGATGTTTCAGGGAGAAAAATCAAAACTAGAACAATATTGGGTGCTGTATTTTGTTCAAGGCACCTAGCTGTTAGTTTACTGTTGAAACAAGTGTGGGTTGGGATCTTCTCAGATGTTTTAGATCTGTGACTGTGGGTATAGCTGGAAGCAATAGGGGGTTGTTTGTATTGTTATGAGTCAGATCGTTGAGGGGTAGATGGCCTAATGAACTATGAACTGCTGTGGGCATAGAAGAATGGACTGGTCTGATTAAACCGGAACTGCTAAGCGTATAGAGGAATGGACTGGAAGCAATAGGGGGTTGCTTGTATTGTTATGAGTCAGATAGTTGAGGGGTAGATGGCCTAATGAACTATGAACTGCTGTGGGTATAGAAGAATGGACTGGTCCGATTAAACCGGAACTGCTAAGGGTATAGAGGAATGGACTGGTCAAACTAATCTTAAACGGTGGGAGTCACTGCATATATTTTTTAAACATTTTTGAATTGAATGGATTGTTTTCCCCCCTTGCCTTATGATGTTATGTATACAGAAATTGTTGCTTGTTGCTAATCATAACATATCTAGATAATCTGTCAATCTTTCAATGATTGGTTGCACAGTTAAACAAATACCTGGAGAAAGATACTGCGCTTTAGTAGAGTGTCTTGCTGGTCGTGAAGTATTTAATTAATTAATATTTAATTTTTTACTTTGATTTGAATAATTTTTTTGAAATAATAAGTAAACAGTAATAGAAATGAAATTATTATTTACTTGGGTTATAATTTTTTAAACTATTTTTGAAGCAGACCAGCATTTTATTTCATTTTTATCATCACTGCCATTATAGAATGTTAAAATCTGCAAGCATTTACTTTTTATTTGGATATAATTTATGTTGGCCTTTTTAAATTATATTTTTTAGTTAAAAAATGAAATCTCACAATATTTTTGTGAAAAATGACTAGCATTATTTCCCTTGTTTGTGATATTAGTATTATTTCCCCACATTTGTTCTTATTTAATTTTTATAAATATTTTTTTGATAAATATAAATAGATCTATGTATTATATTTTGCAATTGCAATGGTGTTCTAAAGTGTATGCTACTTTTTTTTACTTTCAGCCTAGTTTTTTTTTTACTTCTTCAAAAAGGCTGATTTTTATAAAACTAAAGAAAGTTCAAATTAGATTATTTTTTTTTCAATAAACAACAAGATAACAAGAAGATTTTATCAAATTTTTTCTATATTACTAAAATACATTGATTGCTTATCTCTTGCATTGGGTTGTTGTGTTTTTTTTATTAAAGTGATAGCCTTGTCTCCTGATCTTGTATAAAATATCTAGACTTGTATCATAGTTTTTATCCGAATGATTAGGTCTACTGGCATGCATCTTTAATTAGCCACTCCAACCTTTTAAATTTTCAAAATGTAAATTTTTTTTTATCCGTCACGGGGTTAGTTCTGTTTTGTGCACTCACAGTGATTTTACTGTGTCTGGATATTAGATATTTAAGTATAGAAACCTATGACTGGTAACAAGTAAAAAATCATTGTTGAGTTGAATATCATATTTTTTTTAAACCATTGGTATAGGTTTTATTATTAATATTATATTCATGAAATCAGACACTAACCAAACAAAATTCAAAAAGAGATTGTCAAGATCTTATTTGTTTATAACCAGAATTTTCTATGACAAAAAATATTTTAATAAAAATCTACAAAGGATGTAGGCCTATTGCTAAGGTGAAATTTTGTTTTTAATCATTTTCTGATTATGGCTCTGGCAAAAGTAATAAAGAAATGGTGTATTAATTTTTTTTTCATATTCCTTTTTTTTTAATTTGATTTTTTTGGGCCTGTTAAGTTGTGGAACACCACTTGGTCATGTAATCAAGCTGGCCTTCCTCTCAGTAGATTTTATAGGGAATATTTTCATTGCATTTCATTGAAACATGTTCATAAATAACTCAAGTGTTTGGATTGTTTACTGTAGCTGTTTTAATGATGTGAAATTTGTTTTAAGTAGTCTGTAGCTTTTCTTTGGTAAAAAAACATCTAACAAACTAATTGATTTTAAAGGCACAAGAATTGAAATCCATAATGGTATTTGTGGTGAGAATTCAAGTAGTGGGCCTACTTGTGTCTATGAAATCTTTTTCTTTTCAATATATTTACAGTTTCCCCATATTATGACTGACTATGGTTACTGCCATTTTACTAGTTTTTATTGAAAAGATCTAGTATATTATAAATTGTTCTTGTTTTGCTTGGTTTTTCTATGAAATAAGAACTGCACTAAATACAAAATCATTTATTGTTGTTTTTTAAATTATTTATTTATTTATATTTAGTTTAAAACATTGACCTTCCTGTAATATTGTAATAAGCCTAGGCTTGTTAGTACTAATTTAGTACTATACTATTACTTTTTTTTGCAATCTAAACAAAGGGAGATAATTTTTTATTTAAAACGAAGAGAGCTTCAATTTTTAAAATTGTCCTTTATATTCTCCTTGTTATATATATATATATATATATATATATATATATATAAATATATATATATATATATATTTTTTATATATATATATATATATATATACATTTATATATATACTAGCCGTCCCGGCCAGGCCCTGCTCTGGCTTCTGTGAAAAACCTTTCTGTTAAAGACCATTACCTGTGTGTTTAGTAATCATCATAAACCCGGCATTGCACACCCAAACCCAAACCAAAACAACAAAACGCAAACATAAAGCTAACACAATTACAAATACAAACGAAAACAAAAACCTAACAACTAACCCAACCACAACCACAAACACCAATACGAACACAAAGAAAAAAAAACAAACGAAAAAGCAAACGAAAACAAACCAAATCCAAATGCAAAACCAACCACAAACCCAAAGAAAAAAACACAAACGAAAAAACAAACGAAAACAAACCAAATACAAACGCAAAACCAACCACAAACACAAATACAAACACAAACGCAAAGAAGATAAAACACAAACGAAAACGAAAAAAGAAAGAACAAAAACGAACCAAATCAAAACGCAACCACTAACGCAAACCGAACCTAAACACAAAGAAAACACTAACGCGAACATAAACGCACAGTGCTCAGAGTCTAGCCCGGGGCGGAATCGCCTGTTTCAGCTTAATAAACGACTATAGTACCCCAACTTATTCATAGTCTTTTGCACTCACTTTAATGAACGTAGGCGCGAAACCGAACACGGGAGGCCCGGGACCCCAAATAGCACCCTGTCTGGGCGCCAGAGGACGCACCATGACGTCACCGCCTGATTGAACTTAGTAAACGACTATAGTACATAACTTATTCATAGTCTTTTGAACTCACGCGAACGTATATACCATAGCGTACACCGGAAGGCCCGGGGCGCCAAATAGCACCCTGTCGGGGTGCCGGAGGACGCCCGGATTTGATTCACTTAAAGTCTATAGTAACCTTTCTTACCCATAGTCTATCGCACTGTTAAAAACAAAACTATGCAGCATAGCGCTCACATGACAGCCCAGGGTGCCAAATCGAACCGTGCAAGGGCGCCGGCGGACGCGCCTGTTTCAATTTAGTGAACAAAAATGATAATACTCCAAGCTTATCCGTAAATGGAAAGAAATAAACATATAGGATTTGTAGGACCTGGCTTATTAAATGTTATTGATTTAAAAAAAAAAAAAAATATTGAACAGTATGTTCAGTGTATAGAATAAATAAAAGGCAGTGTTAAAAATACCTAACGACATTGCACTTAATCAATCCCCGCTAATTATGTAATTATTTTTTTTTCTTAACACCAAAAACAAAGTAATAAAATGTAAATTCTTTCTTCTTAAGAATTTTTTTTTTATTAAAGGGAAGTAACTGTGCAGTCAATACATTTCCGACACAATTTTAGAAATTTTATAAACGTCGATACACTTTTTAAAAATTTTATGTCGCGTTCATAATTGAAAATTATTCTTCTAAGTAAATAGAATGAAAATTGTTTTTAAAGACTTTCAATGGTAATTTTTTGACTCGTACATTTAGACTATGAGCACGATAAAAAATCTAACACTTAAATCCATAGAACTGTCAACGACAAACATATGCGTTACAGAATTGAGCTTTATATATTAGACTAGCCGTCCCGGCCAGGCCCTGCTCTGGCTTCTGTGAAAACCTTTCCGTTAAAGACCATTACCTGTGTGTTTAGTAATCATCATAAACCCGGCATTGCCCACCCAAACCACAACCAACCAAAACAACAAAACGCAAACATAACGCTAACACAATTAGAAATACAAACGAAAACAAAAACCTAACAACAAACCCAACCACAACCACAAACACCAATACAAACACAAAGAAAAAACAAACGAAAACAAAAACCTAACAACAAACCCAACCACAAACACCAATACCAAAAAAAAACAACGAAAAAGCAAACGAAAACAAACCAAATCCAAACGCAAAACCAACCAAAAACACAAATACAAACCCAAACAAAAAAAAAACAAAAACGAAAAAAGAAAGAACAAAAACGAACCAAATCAAAACGCAACCACTAACGCAAACCCACCTAAACACAAAGAAAACACTAACGCGAACATAAGCGCCCGGGGCAGAATCGCCTGTTTTAGCTTAATAAACGACTATAGTACCCCAACTTATTCATAGTTTTTGCACTCACTTAAACGAACGCGCCTGTTTCAATTTAATGAACAATTATAATACTCCAAGCTTATCCGTAAAATACCTAAAACATTTGCACTTGATCAATCCCCGCTAATTATGTAATTATTTTTTTCCCAACACCAAAACAAAGTAATTAAAAAGTAAATGCTTTTCAACTAATGCAATGGTTTCATAAAGGGAAGTAATTGTGTTTTGCCTAATTTATCAAAGGGAAGTAAGCGCTATAGGACTAAATAAAAACATAATTAGAATTTTTGTAAAAGATGATATTATTTTTAAAACTTGTGTTTAATGAACATGCCGACAATTATTACTATAATTTGAAAAATGAAAATGATTTCCCAACACTTTTAATAGTAATTTTTTAACTCATAAATTTAGACAAACGCGCACGATAATTGATCTAACACTTAAATCCGTAGAAATGCCAACGACAAACATATGCGTTACAGAATTGAGCTTTATATATTAGATTTATATATATATATATATATATATATATATATATATATATATATATATATATATATATATATATATATATATATATATACATATATATATATATATATACATATATATATATATACATATATATATATATATATATACATATATATATTTATATACATATATATATTTATATACATATATATATTTATATACATATATATATATATATATACATATATATATATACATATATATATTTATATATACATATATATATTTATATATACATATATATATTTATATATACATATAAATATTATATTTATATTTATATATATTTATATTTATATATATTTATATATATATATATATGTATATATATATATATGTATATATATATATATGTATATATATATATATGTATATATATATATATGTATATATATATATATGTATATATATATATATGTATATATATATATATGTATATATATATATATATATATATATATATATATATATAAGAAACAGTTAATGAAACTTAATGTAGTTGCTACACTGTCTGCCATTTAGGCTGCAAATTTGACAAGGCATAGCAGATATTTATTCAATAATTTCTTTAATTTTCATAATGTACATATTCTGCCTTCCACGCTTGTACAACATACAGAACTCAGTGTACGATATATTTTGGGCTAACACAGAGGGTTATCTCCCTACAAACAAACTCAATATCTTTACCACATTGCCTTTCACACTTGGGGGTCATCCATAAATGACGTCACACTCGTAGGGGGGAGGGGGGTCCGTAATTTTGTGACGATGTGTGATGAGGGGGAGGGGGGGTCAGATGTTGCGACGTCACATTTTTGCATCATAAAAAAGCAATGTTAGAAAACGAATTTTAGACGTTATTTCGCGTTTTAGATAACTGTTGTAATAAATTGTAATAGTTTAGACAAGATTTTGGAAAACTATCAATGTTTTAAAAAAATTCAACTGCAATTTTGAGGGGGGTTGTAGGTTGAGGTGTGACGTCATTTTAGGGGGGGGGGGGGTCTGGCTTTTTGTGACGAAGTGTGACGGAGGGGAGGGGGGAGGTAAAAATCGTCAAAAAAAGCGTGACGTCATTTATGGATGACCCCTTGATAAAAACAATAATTCAAAAGCATATCAGAAATGATATAACAACAGTAAAAATTATTAGTAATATTACATTAATTTTTTTTTTTGTTGTTATCAAGTTATTCACATCATCATATTTTTTTTTCGCATAACTGCTGTCTTCTGCAGATATGTTGTTTAGTAATTTTTACCAAAAAAAAACAACAAATGTAACTGAATCAAGTTAAATTTTCTTCAAGTTTCATCTACATGTTAAGAGTTCTTTCCTCTTCAGCCTCCTCGTCACTTTTGTTCTCACCCTGTCCTCCCTCCTCCTCCTCGTTCATTCCTCTCCTCCCGTGAAGAACATTGTAAGCCTTCCTGTTTTCCTTGGGCTCTGTCCTACCCCACATTTCCATCTCGTGCTCCAGCTCGCTCTCGCCCGCGTGAAGTTGTTGAGGGTCCTTCATGCCCCGGATGTCGTCGTCACCTTGATCCCATTCAGCAGTGTCAAGGTCAGGCTGGGAGAGCTCTCGTATCTTGGAGTAAATTTTCTGAAGATATTCTTTGCGCAGGTCTCGCACCTGCTGGGAGGCGAGGCGTAAAAACTTTTTTTTTTAAAGCAGAAGAACAATTTTAAAAAATAATACCAAAATTCAACATTGAAGGTAGTTCTCGATGGAATTTAAAATATGATGTAAGTATAGGTAGGCTAAATGTGATTGCATTTTAAAATCAGTTTGGGATAGTATAGGATACATAAACTTTATGTATCCTATACTATCCCAAAGTGGGATATTCTTGGGTGTAATTTTTTTAAAGCAGTCTTGTGAATCACAGTGTAATAATGACAACTTGTAGTTTTTGTTAGTAGATTAAAACCTAACTTGTGATAAATAAGTTTAGATAATGTTAACAATTTATAAAACAAAAAATTAATCATCCTTTCAACCTATACCTGTAGGATTTTATTTTAATGAAATTTTTTCAACAAAAATCTTATCTCCTGAAGAGGCTAAAGTTTACCCCTACAAATCTTACCTCCATTAATAAGCAGCTAAAGTTTACCCCCTAAAGCTTTATCTCATGTAAATTAATAGCAAAAGCTTACCACCAAAAGTTTAATCTCCTGTCAATAAGAGACTAAAGTTTACCCCAAAAAGTCTCACCTCCTGCCAGTATGATGCATCATTGGCGTCATTGCCCATCTCGTCTCTCTGCCAGTTTTCAAATTCTCTTTTCTCCTGGTCCAGGAGCTTGTTCAAGTCAATACCTAGAGAGATGGCATCCCAGTTTTGGTTAGAGTTCAAGTGAACACATATGAAAGTTAACAGAACCAGAGCTAAAAAGCCTCTGGGACAACAGCATGCATAAACTATCCATCTGTTCTGAACTTTCCTGAGGGTGCTGAAGCCCACACAAGGTCTACATTCTAGATCCTAAATATCATCTCACATAAAAGATTCTTTGTATGTAGGTCCAATGGCCAAGACAGGCTTACCAAACACTAACATTAGAAGTGACTAGCTCTGAAATTTTCGATAGATTTAGATTCAGTGAGAAATAATTTAAAATATCACATTTGATGAAATGAAAGTAAACTGCACAGGCTGTGCTAAGTGGAAAAAATCAAAACCTAATGGAGGCTGTAGATTGTTGCTCACTGAATACACGTGTTAACAATAGTTCTATTTGATAGAACGAACGTTTGATTACACAGACCCTCATTATGTGGCAAATATTATTTTTTAAACTAACACATGAATGATAATATTGCCATGTAGGTCAATATCTATCTATATATATAATTCTCTGCTGGGAGACGCTAGAAAACAAGCTGTAAACGCGCTCCCTACCACCCCCACCCCTACATGGTCTTAGTGAGCTGTGTTCACTCTAAATCTTTACAAGCAGAGTCGGGTTTAGTGACGACTATTAGGGGCAGATAATTTAGTTTGAAACGATTTTAAACGTAGGGGAGGGGGGGGAGGAAAGGGGGGGGGTAATGGTCCTTAACGTGCTACTTATAGTGTTTTAAAGAAATATTTTCAGTGGCAGCGTTGGTACCGTCGAATTCACAAATTATGAATTACTGAAAAGTAGAACAAACAACAACTAAATAGCGGCGTATGTTATGCCGCGGGCCGGCTCGTATTCTTTAATTACTAGCAAACATTTGGGCCAGTCACCTTTGAGCTGTTCCTCACTAAGTCCTAGATCAATGATGTCCTGATACAAGACTTTGTTCTTGGGGCGGTAGTTGGCCTCATCAACATGATGGTGGACGTTGTGTTCCCCGTGAACGATGTGCTCAATGTCCATGTTGTCAATGTGTTCACGTTCGACTTCCTGGTGTAGAGGGGACAGTGTTATAATTTTGTTCAACTTTACATAAGGAGAAAATTTCTTACTAATAGAAATTTCTACCCTTCCTGATATTTAGATGGGGAAAATACTATGTATTACTTCAAAATAAAAGAAAAAGTAGGCATTAGATTGTGTTTTAATTGTGTGTAGTATTTTTTCCAGTTTTTATCACATGTGAAAAAAATGGGGAGTAACTCTTTTAAATTTTGATTCCTTGACTATTCTCGATTTCACCTTTGATTCTTGGTGTTCCAGTGGCTTGAGCAGGTTGTCTGCGGGTGCCCCACCCCCGGGCTGGACTTGTGCCTCTACTGAACAATAGAACAATCATGCGTGAAATTTAAACTAGGCTAATTTGTGTGGAAAGGTGGGATAGGTTGAAACAGGACGAGGAAATAGCAAATAATCTAAGGGAAATAACTCACAAAGCTGGACAAACAAAAGTAAAATAAATATTTAGATATTAGAAAAAGTTAAATACAAAAAACTTCATTGAGTTCACCTGACTTCTTAATTAACAAATATAAGGGAAGCAACGAGATACATTTTTAAAACAACCAACGGGAAGCAACCAAATTATAAGCAATCTTTGACTACTAACAAACCTTGTTCTGTGTGAGGATTATGGTCATGGTCTCCTTGTCCAGCATGCATCATGTGTTCAGGGTCAATTGTTGAGTGTTGCTAAACAGGTTACAAATGTGTTCCATTACAATACTTGTAAACAAGATTCACATAAAACAACGATATATATATATATATATATATATATATATATATATATATATATATATATATATATATATATATATATATATATATATCCTGGTCGAACTTTGCTAAACATAGTTTTAGAACAACACTTGTCTAACTTATAAAATTTTATTCATAAAATAAAATTTAAAAAATAGTGCTTTTTGTAAAAATGAAGAAGAAAATATGTTATTAAACTTTTTTTTTTAAATAACGGAACATTCAAGTCAGGTAACTCACTTTTTTGGCTCGTTCATCAGAGTTACTTCCCTGCCCTTGAGCGAACATGTCCACATTACCTCCCTGTAATGGACCTTGATCTTTGTGCCCCTCGTCATGCACGTGATGTCCCCCGTGCATGATCTCCTCGATGTCCCCAGGGCCGAACTGCTGGTTCTTCATGAACTCGGCAGCCGTCCTGGCCACGTTGTCGTGGACATTGGTCATCACGTTGGGCTGGAAGCTCTTGAGCTCGTCGGTCTCTGCCTGGTGTCTGGCCTCGCTGCCTCGTGCTGCGTCCTCACTGGCATCGCTGAAAGTATTGCATCTTTTAAAAACTACAGACTTGGATATTTTTCTGTTGTTGTTTTTTTTTTTAGACGGCGTGGTCGGTTGGTAGAGCGTATGCCTGCAAGTCTGTATGTATCAAGTTAGGGTACTGGGCACGAGTCTTTAGGACTTCGCTGTCTATCCAGCATAGAAAATACACGACTCACGTTTAAGTAATTAAAGGTGGCCAGGAAAAAAATAAGGCTCAGTCAGTGTTACTTCCAGACTTCTCTCGTCGGTGGAGGGGGACAATATTTTCAAGGGGGGGGGGACACTGGTAAAAGTATGCAGAGTTTCCTTCAAGCATCTCTACCGCCCCCCCCCCCCCCCCGAACGAAATGAAATTTATATATTTTATATAGAAAATATATACTTTTAACAGTGTCCGCCCCCCCCCCCCCCCCGAAGAAAGTCTACCGCCCCCCCCCCCCCCCCGAAAATTTCAAGTGCCCCCCCCCCCCCCCCCCCCCCGGAGAAAAAAGTCTGGAAGAAACAATGAAAGTATGTTTTCTACATAAACTTCGTTTAGTGGGGCGGTAGACTTTCTTCGACCCCCCCCCCTCCCCCGAAGAGATGCCTGGAAGAAACCCTGGCCTTAGTATGGTATGCCTAGATAACAGAAAAAGATGTACTCTACTTTATCTGCCTTATGGTCCAATTTGTCCGAAAGTATAGCCTCGTTTCTTATATCCATCAGTCTCTATATAGCAGATAACTATCCAATGAGATCATACAGCGAGACAATACTTTCTGTACAAACTCTAGTCTTTCTTTCTTTTTTTTCAA